>NC_092030.1:242500-272500 GCF_042242105.1 Pempheris klunzingeri
TGATGTTTGAGGCTTTGGTCACATGGCTGTAAAAGGGTGTTAGTTAGTTAGTTAGTAGGTTAAAGTCAGTGTGTGTGTGATTGTTCCCAGAGCACCAGGAGGCCACGACCTCGGCAGAGAGCCGTCCAGGTAAGACCCAGTAAGACGGCCTCAGGTAGCTTCCTGTACCCCTCCAGACCCCCCAGCTAAGGCTGCTTTCTGTCCCCTGCAGCTGGAGCCCGTCAGGACCACGACTGGACCGGGGAACCAGGTGAGGACATGAAGCTCCATGAAGCTCCACCTGAAACCCAGGACCTGTCTGGTGACCGCGGGCGACCACACCACCGAGTACTCAGAGTAGTACTCTGATTACCTGGAGGGCCCCGAGTACTCAGAGTAGTACTCTGATTACCTGGAGGGCCCCGAGTACTCAGAGTAGTACTCTGATTACCTGGAGGGCTGTGTAATCGAGACTTTATGGTAAAAACAGGAGAGCAGTGTGGACTAACCCTAAACTTCAGGTTTAACCTGATTTCTACAGACTAATTAAACTAAAGACTGACAGCTGACAAGCTCAGGTTATTCTAATTTCTTGAATGAATATTAGTACCACTTAATTTTATAATACTAATTTTTTTCCTTTGCATTATTTGAGTTTTTGGACACTAAGACAAGCCAATCACAATATATCTGAAGAAAGTGATGCTCACAGAGAGGCACGGTGACTAGATATGAATAAAACGCCATAACATCAGGCCCAACTGCGGTCTGGAGTTAAACTGCTCTGTGGACAGAAGGGTTCCTAAATATATTTATGATAATGAAGTCATGTGTTCATCACATTCACTGAACACTTATTTTGAAATCACTTCTCTCCTTCTACTGTAATGTATCAAATCAGTGGGGGGTGCCTTGCCTATGTTTGAGGTGGGGGGCCGGCCTGACCGCTGCGGTGAACAGACCGCAGGTTATGTAATGAAGCAGAGTGAGAGGCCGTGCCGGTCTGACGCCCCGGAGGTCTGTTTAGTTTGATGTGGACAGTTCCTCCTGCCTGAGCTCTCAGCTGGAACGCTGGCCTTCTGTTTGTGGGGACACCATCCTCCTCCTCCTCCTCCTCTTCATCGGAGGAAATGTGGGACAGGAATCGAGGGCGCCTGTCCCCAGGTGTTTATTGTGCTTCATTTATTCTGTATCATCTGCTGCTGGTTATTTCTGGACCGGGGGGGGGGGGGGGGGGGGGCACTGTCCCGGCCTGAAGCCGATCAAACTGTTGGTGCAGTGATGAAGGTCATGTGTGATTCTGCTGCAGTAACCCCCCCCCCCCCCGGGGTGATTCACACAGAGCACCGACAGCTCTGGAAAACTACTGAATGGTGATGTTGACAATGTAAAGCTGGCGTAAAGGAATCCTCTGTCTGTCTGTCTGTCTGTCTGTCTGAGTCACAGATGAGCTGGAGTGAGACCGGAGGACGGCAGCAGCCGGTGGACGCCGACGCTCGCTCCCCACCAGACCCCCCCACCAATAAAAAGAACCGTTCCACCATCAACGCCTGCTTTTGTCTGTTAAACACAAAACGCTGCCGCTGCTCCAGACACACAAGCTTTCAGGGAGAACAAGCACTGATGTTTTCCCATTTTTATTTTCATTCCGTCCACCAGTGCGGACCAGAGTCTGCTGACATGTTAAAAAAACAAAAAAAACTCTTCTTTGGTACCTAAAGGGAAAAGAAAACGATTAAGGCAACTACAGCATCTATAGGTCTGAATGCATTTAGTACTGCAGCCCAATGACACCACACACACTCGCTGGTGGCATGCATCATTCCTCCACCCTCATCCAAACAACAGGCCACATCAGCTCCACACCAAACCACCCGTCACATGACCCAGCTCCTGCTCCTCCTAGCCTCATTCTGCCTCTCCAGCCGAGGAGGAGGAAGGATGGAGGGAGCTGCAGCGACCCAGATGTCTGAGCAGGTGCAGATTAACCGATAGGTGAACTAAAAACCAAGGCTGAGTCTAAAGCACTGAACGGGGGGGGGGGGGCGCTCAAGTTTCAGCAGGAGACTGAAGGTCCTGATGTGTTTGTCATTCTGCTGTTAGTTTTTCTGGTTCTGTTCAAACAGTCGGAGCAAAAGGCTGCTGACGGTGTTTCATTCTGCAGCTGCTCAGTCAAACTGTGTGTGTAGCTAGACGACACACACAGACAGACAGACAGACCATTGTAACGTTGGTAGAAACACCGTCAACAACCAGAATTTACAGTCTGTTCATGACAAGGAACTAAACTTCAGGTGACAATACTCACAATTCACTGTTGACAAATACTTTAACTGGGGACGCGGGGGGACACACACACACGCGGGCTGGCGGACACACACACACACACACACACACACACACGCGCGCGGGCTGGCGGACACACACACACACACACGCGGGCGGGCGGACACACGCGCGGGCGGACACACACACGCACGCACGCACGCACGCGGACACACACACACGCGCGGGCGGGCGGACACACACACACACTTTCATTGTTCTTTTCTAACGTGGTCGACAGAATTAAAACATCATGGTCGTATGTACACACAGTAAAAAATGGAAGAATGACTAATAGAAAACAAAAAGTCTGCGTTTAACTCTTTACAGGATGATGATGATGATGAAGAGATGACAAAGCTAGTCTGAACAGAAGAGCGGCCCCCTCGTGGCTGAGCTGCGGCCCGAACAGACGGTAAATTCTGGGTGGAAAAGAAGCAGCCAGGAGCCGCCGGCCCAAACGAGTCCTTCCAAATGTCTTTTTTCCTTTTCCTGTCGAGGGCTTGAGGTAAGCGATATGTTTTGGCCCCCACCTTCGCTCCATTCCTCCCCGGGGACTCTGGAGCGGCTTCTTTCTCCTCCCCACCTTGGGGCGCCGCCTGGCGCTCACAGGACGCCGTAGATGAAGATGGCCATGATGGCGGCGCTGATGAGGCCGGAGATGGGCACCGTCCCAAACCACGCCATGAAGATGTTTCTGAACAGGCGCCAGTCCACCGCCTTCCTGGAGCGCAGCCACCCGACGGCGACCACGGAGCCGACCTGAAACACATGAGCTCACGAGTCACCGCCCTCTTCAGAGTCTCAGGTGGAAATAAACAGAGCTGCTCGCCGTCTAGAGCTCCGCCCACACCGGCTCCTGTTCCAGGAGCAGGGGGAGGCCGTCTTACCTTGCAGTGGGTGGTGGAGACGGGGAGGCCGAGGTTGGAGGCGACCACCACGGTGAGGGCGGAGGCCAGCTCGATGCTGAAGCCGCTGCAGAGGAACAGAAACACACACAGATCTGAATCGTCTGAACTGAACACACCGTACACGCCGCGCCCGTCTCATTCTGGGAGGAACCGCCGCCGTACCTTGAGGGGGTGATGGGGGTCAGGTCCTTGCCCATGGTCTGGATCACTCGGCGGCCCCACACCCACAGTCCAGCGCAGATGCCCACGCCGCCGTACAGCAACAGCCAGATGGGCGTGGGCTCGTTGGACGTCACGCTGCTGGTTGTGTAGACGAGCCACAGAGCGACCAGCGGGCCGATGGCGTTACTGCACAGGAAGGACACAGGTCATTTCAACAGCGGCCACAGATCTGACTGATCATTAAATACATGCCAGAGCAGCACAGGCGCCGGCCTGATAACGAGGCGCCCGCCTACCTGACGTCATTCCCTCCATGGGCGAAGGAGCCGAAGCAGGCGGTGAGGATCTGGAGGAACTGGAAGAGAGTGGAGACCTCTGGCTTGTCGGCCTCAAGCCCGTCGTCATCCAGAGAGCTCTGGCTGCTCCCCGCGTCCTCCTTCATCTCCAGCGCCACGTCGCCCTCCCCCAGGCCCTCGGGGGTCGTGTGCTCTGCCACGGCGTTGCAGTAGCTGGTGTAACTGTCCATGCGCACGCGCTTCCTGTCCGGACCGCCCGACCCCGGGCCCTTATCGCAATCCTCGCTGGCCCGGAAGTCCGCCTCCCTGTGCTTGAAGTCGCCGTGCATGCCGATGATGGCCATGGTGTAGGAGGTGTAGCTGTTGTTGCGGCGGATGGGTCGGTCTCCCCCCTCACCCATGCAGTCCCCCACCTTGGCCAGGTGGAGCTTGTGCAGCAGGTCCTTGTAGAGGCCCGAGTCCTTGTGGACTGTGTGGTACTGGCTATAGCCGTTGCTCGGCATCTGTGCGGGCCGGCTGCTGAACTGGACCTGGCTGCTGAAGTGGACCTGGCTGGGGGGGTTGCTGGAGCCATTGCTGTGCTGGACCTGACTGTTGGACTGAACCGGTTTGGGGGCTGCAGAGAGGCAGAAAAAAAAAAACCCTGTAAGTGTGGAGTCATGTGATGACGACGTCCCACCGCACACAGATAAGCGTAGCCTGAGGGCTGCTGGGATACTTGCCACCGTTAGCGCTGCTGTAGTCCGTCTCATCAGAGTCTCCGATGTCAAACGCCACCTTGCGTTCCTTGTTAGTGTCCACTTCATCAGAGTCTCCGATGTCAAACGCCACCCTGCGCTCCTCTGGGGCGGCGGGGGGCAGAGCAGAGGGGTCCTGATTGACAGCTGGGGGCGCCGCTGTGGATGTGTCCTTGGCGGTCTGCTTCAGGATGGGACAGTGGGCCTCCCTCAGCTCTCTCTTCTCCATCAGGGGGCTCTCTGAGGGGCTGGAGGACTTGATGTCTCCTGGTGGGGGGGCAGAGACATAGCGGGGGTCACATCCCGACATAGAGACAAGCACGTTTCCTCTCCCCGAGCTGCAGGAGTCATATGAATTACAGAACCAGAGGCAGAGAAAGGACACACACACCTCTGCAGGTATATATGCAGGTAAGCTGCGCTGAAAAGAGACACGCTGCCTTCACAGGAGGAGGTAACATCAATCAATCAAGATCGATTGATTGAACTGGATTAGGACCTCGGAGGGAACACATTCACTCGACCACTGGCAGCTTAACTTATGAGAGGCGATAAGACTCGTGTGACCTTTGTTTGTTGTTTCAGAGGGAATCAGATATTTTCTGGCTGATAATCCTGGAGTACGCTGACCAGCCGGCCACATTGCATCATCCAAACTGGTCAGAGCTGGAGCTGAAGCAGTCCCCCCCACCCCCAGCCTTACACACACACACACACACACAGCAGAGGCCACGTTGACGTGGTAAGTCAGCCCACTCTTATTTTAGTCGGGGAGGTAAAGACCAATTAGAGGCTCACTGTGACCCAATTAGCCGGGCTGTGCTGTCTGAGGCTGCAGTAGCACCTCCAGTGTTTAGTTCACTGGTGACGTCGTCCTTGTGAACTAGACGCACCGGATCAGTCACAACAAAGGGGACTGGAGAACACTGATGGTGGTGAAATGGCGTCCCCTTCATCTCCTGAGCCACACTGCTGGTGTGCAGACGGACACATTCTGACTCTAATCCTGGATTATGGGTGGTGACATTATTTTGGGCTGATTTTCATTAGAGCGCCTCCATTATGAAGAAACACCTCTGAGCTCTGGATTAATGAATGAATAAAATCAAGCTGCCAGTAATCAAACAAACCTGAATGTGACTTACGTTCGATCTTCTTCTTGAGACGCGGACACACAATGAACCAGACCACGATGGCAGTCAGCACAGAGGCGCCCAGAGAGATCAGCAGGATGCCCCACCACGGGACCTTGTCGAATCCCAGCACTGAAGGAGCGCCAGGTGTCCAGTGTCACACACACACACACACACACAGATGAAGAGAGGCAGTTTTAAAAACAAGGCAGCGGGTGCTACCTCAGACAGCTGCACTACATTCTGACTAAAATACTAAACCTACAGCTTATTGGATCATGAGCCTATTAAAACAAGAGTGGCACTGGTGACTGACTGAGAAGTCACATGACAGACGTGAGTCTTTGTGCCCCCCTCCTTGCCGAATGTGGAAAGCATGTGAACCCCCAGATGTGAACAGTTATGTAACACCTACAAGGTGAAGAGCAGAAATGTCCCCATGACCCCAACATGCCCAACCAACGCTGCTCATGAACAAAAACTCCTTAAAAAGGTGACAATACTTGAGGGGGGGGGGGGTTTGCTGGTGCACTGAGGGCTCCGTCCTGCCAACACTGCAGCACAGCAGAGGCAGATCTACTGCAGCACATGCTGGCAGAAAGCAGTGATTCACATTTCCCCGGGGAGGCACTCGCCTTCATCATCCAGGGGGATGCAAGTCAGCAGTGTGGGGCAGAAAACAAAAACAAGAGCTGCTGGAGTGCCCGACACCTCCACCTGTGTTTAAACAACACACGGCCAAGGCCACCCCGCCACACATACTTCCACCAGCTCAGGGTCCAGATAAGCAGGAGGAAATGAGGGCCACGGCTGCGTGATAAGTGTCTCGGTCGCCGCGTTCGTTTGAGGGCAGAGTCCACAGCACGCTCTCTCCACTGAGTCACGCTGCAGCATGAGACTGCAGGGCACCCGCGCATGTTTATCTAGTTACGCAATGGAAGCTCGCTCCTTCAGGACGGGACAGGCGGAGAGGAAAAACCGGAAGGTGGCTGTGGAACAGATGAGGCTCGTGTCTGACTGGAGGACATCAGCTCACACAGAGCGAGACATCCACAGACAGGTGGGACTCTCAGCAGTGGGACCGGGGGTGGGGGGTTTCAGCTAAATAAAGACAGGACAAACCCCCCCCCCCCAAAAAAACCCAAACCTGACAGCATTCATGAGAACACGCTCTGTCACAGTGGCTTCTTATAAAAGAGGGTTTAACCACCAGCCTGGCTCCACAACGTGATAAACACTCCCACACAAAGGGGGGAGTTTATACCACAGCCATGCAGTGGGATGAATAGGACTGCACAGGAAACTGGAGTTAACCACGGCCACGTTCCAAACCCCTCCCTGAAACCTCTGTGTCCCATGGCCTACATTACACAATAACATGTTTGTTGGCTTTTTCCACTACTATATATGCTCATCTCACCACCAACCTCAGTCCCAAAGAGTTACAGGGGCAGTTTATGACTCACTTGGCGAGGAACCTTTGGTTCGTTGTCCTCACTTTTGTCTAGAACCCAGAGTGGTAGGATTAAGCTACTGCTGCATTCAGGGATCTGTGAGCCCACAATCAGTGTTGATCCATGACAACAGCAGCCCCTGAGACGCTCACGCTTTGTTTCAGGTCACAATGAGTCCTGTTTGGATGGAGGTGTTGCTGATTGTTTGGCGTCCCCAGAGCAACAACGCCACGTGTTTGTTTTTCAAAGGCTAATCCAGGCAGAAAATTTGTATCCAGCTAAACACATTGAGCTTCATCAACTGAGGCTGTGGGGCGGGGGGGGGGTCAACAT
The DNA here is from genome assembly GCF_042242105.1 of Pempheris klunzingeri. Lineage (NCBI taxonomy): Eukaryota > Metazoa > Chordata > Actinopteri > Acropomatiformes > Pempheridae > Pempheris > Pempheris klunzingeri. The sequence continues at coordinate 249,831 of NC_092030.1, forward strand.
GTACGGTCACCATGACAGTCAGTGTTTGTTTTGTGGACCAGTGTACATTTGGAAGCGCTGTTTAAGTTACTGTCAGCTCAGACAGACCAGGAGCAGCTGGATTCATGGGCATGTTTAGAGAAACACCAGTCTTCATGTGCGGGGGACAAACGTTAGTGTGGGACATTTAAAGAGGACGGGAGCTCAACCTGGAGTCACTTTCTGGGTAGGTTGTCATTTTACAATGAGCAGGGCTGCACCAGCAGAGTGATTTATCAGGTGTGAAGGAAGCGACAGCTGAGCCTCAGATTCTCTGGCCCACACTGCATGCACATGCTGCCTGAGGTCTCTGGCACCGGTGTGTATATTGAGGAGAGGAATGTGCTGTGGGATGCCTGGTGTCCAATCGCACCACCCTGACAGGACCCAGATCAGTGGGACACACAGTTCCATCACATGAACCAGACGTAGCTGCATCAGAGCGCTCATTGGCAGTAACACACTGCTGTTATCCTGCAGGCCAACACCAGGCCCCAAACGAACACGGCCCTGATTTACAGACAAAACTACACACTGAGGAAAAGTGCTGCCTGATGATTCATCATTTAACTCATTATTGTTTTTATGGGAAACTGATCAGAGAATCCTCTATCCGTATCTTTATCTGGCTCCACGACCATCCTGAGGCTTCAGAAAATGAGCCTGTGTGTGTGGTGACAATGTGCCTTCAGTAACCATGGACGCTACAGTATGATGTTCATGTGATATAAAATAGGATTCAAAATGCTGCCAACACCAAACTCCAGAGAGAAAAGGTGGGTCTGTTATTGTGTGTGTGTGTGTGTGTGTGTGTGTGTGTGTGTGTGTGAACAGCACTCTCACACCTTCCCACTGAGGTGCCCAGGTACAGGTGCACCCCAGCGTGCGGAGGTGTGAGGGATTCACACAGCTGTACAGAATGTGCCTGACTACTGTCATGGTTATGGGCTACGCTGGAGCAGCCAGAGATCTCCTCTGAGTGTGTGCAGCTGATGTGTGCACACACACCAGCGCACCATATCTGGTCAAACTGTGGCCTGTAGCGGCCATTTAACGGCCCAGGCCGGCTAAGATCCTGAACTGTTAGGCCCTGTAGAGAGAAGAGAACAAAGGAGCAAAAGTTGCTCATTTAATGAGGAGATTCTGGAAGACGAGAAGCCAACAACAAGAATTCAGAGCATCAGTGAACAACATCTAAGATCATTTCCAGCCTCATTACTTCTCTGCTCCTCCTGCATGTCTGAAGGACACAGACAGTGACGTCAAGACTTTAGTGAAATCTTATTTCCATCTCCCTGTTGTGCTCCGCTCTAAAACTTGTCTCCAGCTATGACCCACATAGAACCACAAGCAAGACAGCCCCAAAAAACACACGTTAAAATAAACACGCCTGTGTGAAAACGGTAAACAGTCTGAGTGTGTGGCTGTCTGAGGGAGCAGCTTATTTTGGGCTGTGGCTGGGAGCAGGCATGCAGAGCTCAACGACTCAGACGGTACTCACTCGGAGCTCCAGTGAACATGATGGAGAACAGGTTGATGCCCATGGTGATGGCGTAGAAGACGGGCAGTGCCCTCAGTCCGTTAGGTACAGGGTCTTTCTGCAGGGAACAACAAACAAGCACCGAGTCAGAAACACACCACCGTGTGAACAACACTGCCCCATTTTTCAGACCACAGCCGAGGGGCACGGTGATGCACTGTGTGGTGATGCAAATGAGGAACTGCCGCAGAGAGCAGAGGCTCTGTTCCTGCCATGCAGCAAAGATTTCCTACGTTTCACTCTGAGCACAGACTGGAGCTACCGTGTTGAAAGTGGCCTCAACATTTCAGCCCAGAAGGTTCCTGTTTCTCTCAAACACACACATTATCTGCGATGTGAGAGCAGAGAGCTTACCTTGCGTAGGATGAACATCCGCACAAAGTAGAAAACAATGCCAGACATGATTCCAGACAGGAGGGGGCTCAGGAACCAGGAGATAACTGCAAATTAAAGAATTATGAGCATCGAAAAACAGTGAGATGGAATATCTGACAAATTGTCACAACAACAACAAAGAATCTGTGTCCCCCTCCTTGAAATAATTGTAGGAGACGCCAGGTTGAAACAGGAAGCCTAAACTGGGCTTCACCCGTTTTTAATCATGGTGTCCCAGGCAGGTGGACTGTTCTACACTTCATTCAGCTGTTCAGTCAATAAAGCTTCCAGCAGTTTCCACAGCTGAAGAACGGTAACGTTTGATTACTCATGGTTCAGTTCCGTTTTTGTAAAAAGGGCCGTGTCTGCTTTTCATCAGGGCTGGACTGTCTGTAGAGGAACAGACCAGTAATCCACCCGCTAATGCAACAAACAACTGGTGAAATTAGTGGCCGATGCATGTTCCTGTAAACCTGTGAGTAAAACGACCACATGCTGCGACACGCCTAAGAGCTCATCAGTCTCCCTCCCTGAACACGGCCCTCTCCAGGATTACACAACAGTGAACGGGACTCCTTCGCTGTGAACCTGCAGCAGTCACTCACATTTCTAACGCTGGACTGATGACCGGGGCACTGAAGGCCTTCGGCACAGACTAAATGCTGGCTGATGTATTCTGATTACAAAAACAGTCTGTGATGCAGCCCAGCCAAACACCGGGGACACTTGTAGGTCAGCTGATTAGAGTGTCTGACTTACCGATACGGAGGAGTTCAAACCACCTGACTCCCTGCTGGCCTCTGGCAACCAGAGAGAAGCCGATGGTAGCACCAACAATGCAGTGTGTCCCAGAGATGGGGAGCTTAAGGAAGGAAGCGGCCAGCTGCCACACAGCAGAGCCTAAAGACGGTAAATTAATGGATCAGACCAGACATGTTGACCTCAGCTCTAACACACACACACACAGCCAAAAAGGACACACGTCAACACATCAGAGCAGGAGCTCAGCCTCCTCACCTCCCATCATGTCCCCAATGTGGTCGATCCTAAGGAGTTTCTGATGAAGCGATGATGTTTTATAAAGTCTACCTTTTTAGTGTCTGGCCTATAACCAGTTGGAGCGGCCGATGCTGGACTTTTCAGTCACATAACCCCGACTTTTAGCCAACCAATTCATCTGTTTAATACTTTCAGCAAACCGTTTACCATTTATCCTCTTTAGCTGTAGTAATTATTAGTTGACAATCACTTGCTGGTTATACTGATTTCATGAATTCTTTAGTTCCGACACTTGGAATTAGAAGTTTTCCTAGAAAGTAATTAGGCCATTTTTTCAGTCAAATGATGAAATCAAAAAGTAGGCGTTCTCATTTGTTAAACGGTGCCAAACTTGCCACCAGGCTTCGCTCGCAGAGTTCAATGGCCACAGGTTTATTCACACACCAGATGAGCTGCAGACACTCACCAACCATGGCACTGATGGATCCAGCCATCAACACGTGCTCCGAGCCGTTGTACATGCCCACGTCGATGATGCCCTTCCGGATGGTTTCGCTCACTTTGGCGCCGAGAAGCACAGAGCCCAGCGTCTCAAACACCGTGGCCAGGATGCACGCCTGTCGCAGGGTGACCACTCCAGAGCCCACGGCCGTGCCAAACGAGTTGGCCACATCATTGGCACCCACGGAGAAGGCTAAGATGAAGGCGATGATGAAGCCGACGACCAGCAGCCACATGTACTCTGTCAGAGCAGTGTGGCCGACCATCGGCACGACTGTGCTGGCCAATATTATTGCAGTCGCAGTTGTTGAAACCATGATTGTAGGCTACAGAGGAATTAGTTCACAATCTTAAAGGGAATGAATGCCTGTCAAAACAGTTATTTATATAATGCTATTGCAAAACAGCAGCTAGTAAAATAAGAGGTAAACGGTGAAATAAATAACTTTTCTTTAGGCCCTCCTGTTTCAACAGGATTTCTGAGATTCAGCAGTGCAAACGTGTGATATGTTTAACTGGCAGTGAGCAGAGAACAGCGCAGGTAAACAGAGGCACAGGGGGGCTTATTGCTATCCTGTGATTACTCTACATGTGCTGCCGGAGCTCTGGAGCTGAGCTGTCAGGCCCAGTGAGCAGACTGCCATGGTGTGCCTGGAGCAGAGGAGCAGGGGGACATCCTGGAGGGACAAGACACAGAAAAGGCTGCTTTAATGACAACACTCTCCCTCATGTGGAAGGTCATGAAATCAGTAACAGAGACGCTGAGGAGGAACACGGAGGTCAGAGGGGGGTTCACAGCTGCTTCACAGGCCGAATAAAGAGGGAGAGAGCCGGCAGGGTGGAGAAGGCTGGTACCGGAAGGAGGACCACTGCTGGCCGCTCCTTTCCTGAGAACCCGACAGGAAGCCATTTTTGGTAAATGTCGCAGGAAGGATCCGGAGGTTAGCCTCCACCGACATACCCATCTAGCTCATCACCTCCGGGTGGTTTGATCGTGAAGGATCACCGGACACCTGATCACCAGGTCCCGGCGCACGTGTCCTCATCCATTCATACCGCACGAGCGCCGTCTGTTATTAGGGCTTCACGTGAACGTGCAGCAGAAGCAGGTTCACTTTAAGGCTTTAATTTGTCGGTACGGCTCCTGAGCCCGTTATCCTCCGTCTGATTAACGACCGGCCCGTTTTATTGCAACAGGACCAAACCGGATATAACTCAGCGGGATCATGAGCGCGTGTGTGGCCAACTTTAATGACCTGCCAAATGTGTGCTGGACAGATGGTCAACACCGCCAACTTTAGCTTCACCTAAAGACAGTTTTTTAAAAGCGCCGTTAACGTTGGCTCTACAAACCAAACACCCAGGCTGACAGACACCCACCAGCCGTGGTAAATCGTGTGTAAAATAGGGTGTTAAATCCACGCTAACCTCGGCGCTCACACCGCCCAGAGCTAGCTAGCAGATCCCTCATGTCATTAGTGCTGCACACGTAACGTTAGCTAGCACAATGGGCTCCGGCTAATGCTAGCTACGGCAACGGAACACGGCCACGTCAGTCTCCGTTACAGTGTTCGGTGGATAAACTACAAATGGGGTTTTATCCTGACAGAAAGTGTAAATGGTAATAACTCACCACTCGTTGCTGTTTTCGGTCCGGTGGAGAAAAGCCCCGGTTAGCCTCTAAGCTAATTAGCGCGCGCACAGACGTTATGATAGCGCGCGCGGGATCCGGAAAAATGAGACCGTTTGAGGAAAATGAGGCCTCAGAAAAACCGCGTCGCTCCGGTAAATCAGGCGGGTCTGGGCCGGGTCGGTCCGGGGTCTCCGGTCCGGGTTCGGTCTCAGTTTGAATGAGAGCTGCGCTGCCGCATGTGTGGAGCCGCTCGTACCGGTGAACGGAACAGAGCGGGCGGGTAGTTTTATGTTACAGGAAGCACCGCCCCCAGGAGGCTGACCCGCTCCGGGGTGTGTTTAACTCAGCTTATTATATAATATAATGTAATGTAATGTAATGTAATATAATGTAATATCTACTGCTGTGCTGTATGAGGCTGATGTCAGACTAACCTGTGTGTCAGCCTCTAACAGCACACACACTCCTGCTTTACAGATAAAATAACACCGTCTGCAGCCTCAGGCCTCAGGACTGTACACTCACTCGGATATAATGTGTATTCACAGGAACATCTTTGCCCCTGGGTAACTAAGTACTGCATTTACACTGCAGGTATTACTCTGTGGGTATTACAGCTGTTATATATGATATATAATACATTTATTTTGCTACAAGCTGTTATAGTCTTACCACAGTAATATATATTCTATATATTGTGTTTTATGTATGGGATTTTATTCCCGTTTTTAACGTAACTACTTTTTATGTCTTAGATTCTTTTTTCTCCTTTTACTTGTGTGTTTCTCCTTTTATATTAGAGCGTTGTTGGAGGGAGTCTGAGGTTTCACATTTTCAGGTGTTGGAGCCTCAAACCAACACTGAAACAAAGAAAAACTAAACTCAGACCTCTTCTGGAGACTAAACTGAAAACAAAAAAAAACAATTAAAAATAAGACCTTGTAGAAAAAATCCTGAACTATAATAACTCTGACCACCACTGTCGCCCCCAGTAACCACTGCTCTTCCTCTGTGAGGGCGGGGCGCCACTTTATAGTTCAGTGTTTTATGGGAGTGAGCAGTGAGTCACTGAACCCACCACAACAGGGTTTATTTTCACAGATAAAACTGGAATAACAGCACATTTAACTGTTGCTTCATCACGAGCTCACTCCCTCCTCTGTCTCTGCCTGCTGACGTCACTTCCTCTGAGGATCATGGAAAAATTCCTCTTTCCCATCAGCCTCTTGGGTAACGTGCAGGGTAGCTTGGAATTACGAGTCTTGCACCTGAAAGCAACATGTCATTTCACAGAGGAAGTAGCAAGTTTCAAAAGCAGGTCACCTCACCTGTAACCTCTGCAGACAGGAGCTGATGCTCTTCAGTGTTCATCCTTTACCTCCATCATTCAGCCACACACAGGAATGATCAGCCTCCATGTTCACTCTACCTCCATGTTACCTGTTTACCTCCATCAATAACCCTCAGTGTTCACCTTTCACCTCCATCATTCAGCCACACACAGTAATGATCAGCCTCCATGTTCACTCTTTACCTCCATCCTTACCGTCACGGTAATACTCTGTGTTCAGAGGCCGGCGACAGCTCAGTGACCTACTAACTGGGTTTGTGTTCCCTGGTGTTGAGACGTAGCACTGACCCATAGACGTCACCCAGACAGCTGTCAGACCTGAAGGTAAACTCACACACATGTGACCAGCAGGGCCCTCGTCCTGTGTGTGTGCTGTGGAGACAGAGACTCTTTAAGAACATCGTCCTCGTGGTCTCATGGACGCACATGACTGTAAACACATCCGATGAATCAGGCTGCCTCTGGTCCCTGAAGGCCACACAAACGCCTCCAGTCACATGAGCCTTTACCTTGGGCCTCCATAATACCAGGACCAGGTCTCTACTGGACAAGGTCTCTGGTGGACCAGGTGTTAAAGCTTCGTCTGGGTTTTCTAGTCTGAACAAAGAATCAGAGGGTTTCTACGCTGATCTACGGCGCCACCTGGTGTCTGTTACTGTGATAGTTTAGATTTTGAATGTTTGTCAGAATCAGTTCCAGAGGAAACGATCAATCAGAACACATTAAGAAGAAACTGAATCAAAGGAGGACAAAGATGTTTCAGGATGAGTTCATATCTGTGTTTCTAAAACCAAACATCTTTACCTCCTTTGTTAGAAGAAAGCTTCTATTAAGGACCTATAGGGGTTCGACCCTATGGGTCAACATGTCGAAGTGTCCTTGGAGACACTGAACCCCAACTTGCTCCTGGAGCAGCTTCAGTGTGTGAATGAGTGTGTAAAAACAGTCTCTTCCAAAAATTAGATTCCTCCTGTATGAATGATGTGTGAATGGGTGAATGAGGATGTGATAGAAAACACTTTCAGTAGTTGAAATAACTAGAAAGGAGAAATACAAATACAGACCATTTACCATGACTGCTTACATCCCAGCTAGAAGAAACTACTACTGACATTATCATTACTATTATTATTACTATCATCATCATCATTAGTATTATTGATCAGAACAGTGGTTTGGATGAAATGTTTTTCTTTCAGACTGTAGCTGATCAGAAGGTCATCTAGCAGGTTGTTTTTAGTCAGCAGCGCACACAACAGTGATTACTAATAATTAATAATACTGAAAACAATAATAACCTGATAACATTATCAGAGCTGATAAAGGAGGTTCGTTTAGCTGCTGTAAAGTCAGACTGCGCATGCTCTAACGCACGTGGTGTCTTACCTGTGACTTTGGCCTCTTGCAGCACCCCGCCCTCCCACCCAGATCCGGGGAGCTCAGGTGGAGAGACACAGGCCGGACTGACGCACATGCTGGTGCTCGGGCTAAGACAGGCTGCCGCCACGGCCAATCACATTCACCCAAGGATGACGAACATCCAATGAGCAGCCGCTGTGCAGGATGTAAGGCGGGACTTCCGGGTGGGTGTGTGAGGCTGTAGAGGAGGAGGTCAAACGGTCTGCAGGAGCCTGAGCTACATGAGGCCGCTCTAGGGGACACTCAGACGGCCACATGTGACCCAGCAGACGGTGAAAATACTTCACTTTACACTCACCACAGTTCGGACCCGCAGTTAAAGAGGCAGCTGTCGGGGTGGAGGCGGTTCGTGTCGCACTAGCAGACATTTAACGGGGCTAACGTTAGCTAACGTGCATGCTAACGGTGCATGTGGCGTGCTCGTTGACAGCTCGGTACGTAAAGTAAAACCGGAGTGACGCTCTGACTTTGGGGAGCCGGAGGTCCGTTTCACCGTCAGGGTGGAGGTAATGCCCGGTGCTGCCCCGCGGACCGTCTGCTCTGGCCGTCTCTCCCGTTAGCTCCCGTTAGCTGGCTGGCTAACGCTGCTGGCTCGGACCGTCTTTGGGAGCTGCTCACGGTCACGGCCGTCATGTTTCACTCCGTCCCCCGCCGTCCGATCTGTGAGATGGGTGTGAGCTCGGTGAGGCTGCAGGGCTGCCGGGCCCTCGTGCGGACCGTGGCGGAGGCCCGGGGGAAGCCCGAGGGGCCCCGCTGGGCGGAGCGGGGCCTGGACCTGCTGCTGTCCTGGCTGCAGAGGGGGAGCGTCGGCCCGAAGAGGAAGGGCCTGCTGTCCATATTCGCGGACCACTGCAGCTTTGTGACCGGCCAGAGGCTCCGGCGTGCGTGCCAGATCGGTGAGCTGTACTCCAACCTGTACTCGGAGCGGACCAGGAGGACCCTGGTGGGGAACATATGGCGCAGGTTCCAGAGCAGGCATGCCCCCACTGGGAAGCTGGTGGCGGCCATGGCTGGTGTCTTCATGTGGGAGAACGAGAAGATTCAGGACGAGGAGATACACAGGTTTGAAATCTTCCTTCATGGGTGCACGAGACACACTGCTGGATGACACATGATCAGGTGTCTCCAGGTGCCTCCACACCTCCGTGTGTACCGTGTGGCCCTGCTGTGTGCACTGTGAACTCTTCTCGTTGCTCTGTCGGCCGCGCTGTGTGTAAAACTGCCTCCTCTGTCCGAAGGTGTGGGCTGGAGCTGCAGGCGCTGGAGGCCGTCAAGGCTCTGAGCACGCCGTCGGGGGTGGTGGTCGGACAGCTGGACCCTGGCTGGGAGATGGTGATGGAGAAGAAGGACTTCAGAGTGTGGAAGCGTCCCATTCCCAACAGTCACCTGTATGAGTACAGAGGTCAGTGTGTGTGTGACCAGCAGGCCTCAGTTTCTCCTGGTACTCTGCTTGTGACGATATTGAGTTGACTCTTGTCTTTGTGTTTTTGCAGTGCTGGGTTCCTACAACGACGTCACTCCAAGACAGTTCTTCAACGTGCAGGTAAACACACCTCGGTCCTCCTCATGTTACCAACATGTCGGCCCCAGGTAAAGAACTAATGAAGTGAAACAGAACTTATTGTGCTAAGGAAACAGGAGCGAGCCCAGAACGGTCTCCTTGCTCCTGAGGACCGATGAATCATGGGAAGTCTTTGCGACTGTGTCGATGGTGGCTCATATAGCGTTTCCATCATTGAGCAGCTCTTGCACAATAACATGTGTGACAGTAACCCCCCCCCCCGTGTGCTATATTAAGCTCCTTACCCTTGACTTGTCCGTCCCCTCTCCCCCAGTTGGACACGGAGTACAGGAAGAAGTGGGATTCTCTGGTCATCAAGCTTGAGGTGGTGGACCGGGACGTCAGCACGGGCTCTGAGGTCATTCACTGGGCCACACACTTCCCCGTGAGTCTCTGCTGACTGTTCATACACTAAACACCAAAGAGGGGGAAGGTGCCCGTGAACACACACGAGGCAGAACAAACGGTGTAACAGTGTGTGTGACCTTTGCTTATCATGTGGTCGGGAACAGCCGCTCGCCGAGTGGCAGAATGTTTATCAATTCTTCTTTTAGCCTGTTGACCGATGTTTGGCCTCTCCTCACAGTACCCCATGTACTCCAGGGACTATGTGTACGTGCGCCGCTACAGTGTCGACGTAGACAACAACCTGATGGTCCTGGTGTCCAGGTGGGGCTGAACATCCTGCGTTCAAGGCATCAGACGTGGTCCAGTCTGATTCATGGCTGAGTGACCATCCTGTCTTTGTGTCTTGTTGTTCAGAGCTGTGCAGCATCCCAGAGTCCCAGAGACCCAGGATTATGTCAGGGTCCATTCTTACCAGTCAAAGATGGTGATCCGCCCCCACAAGTCCTTTGACGAGGTTTGTGATGAGCTCTGTTTGACTCATTAGTCTGACTTTAGTAGCTGCTGACTGACTTGTGTGTTTCTGGACAGAATGGATTCGATTACCTGCTGACCTACAGCGACAACCCTCAGACCGTCTTCCCCCGATACTGCGTCAGCTGGATGGTGTCAAGTGGTGAGCTCTGTTTTTCCCACTGGTCAGGGCTGCAAACGATCTTTATCTCCATAACTACATTTCACCATCGATGTATCACCTTTTTGTCCAAAGAGACCCAGTTTACAGTCACAGTAAGATTCAGGAGCACGTTTCTAGTTGGTGAATGTTGTTTTCTCACATGTAAGTTTGTCCCTCTGAATGTCTGACTGTGATGATGATGATGTCCTCTTCCTCTGCACCTGGCAGGTATGCCTGACTTCCTGGAGAAGCTGCACACCGCTGCCCTGAGGGCCAAGAACTTGGAGGTTGGGATCCACGACTACGCAGGAGTCATTAAATCCAGTGACGGCAACCGCCAGCTGAGCCAGGAGCGCCTGAGTGGAGAGAGCCCTCACACAGGCGGTCCGGGACAGATCTACGCCTGAGGGGGGGGGGTCCTCCAGGCCCGGGGGTCTGCTGGGGTCCTGAACCCGAACTGAACCCTCCAACCCGAACTCATTGGTCCACTGAGAGAGCTGCGGATAGAAGATGCAGCCAAGGTTAAAGACAAATGTACAGTTTGTCCTCGCTGAGCTGTCAGGAGAACAGAGACGGCGTCGCTGTCCTCTGGACAAAATGTTGCCATGGACGCTTAGATCCCACCCGCTGCCCGTGGCGCTCTCGCCCTCTGTGACCAGGCGCTGCCATGTGGCATGAATGAAGTTTGTGTTAGAAGCTTTGGTACGATCGCGCCAAAATCCCCAACCGTAGAAATGCTTTTGCCAAACCACCATTTCCCCACGTTAGCGCCTTTAGAGGCAGTGCGAGCGTTGAGACGGGCTCCTGGTCACCATCATCACTGAAACCAGGTTCCTGCTCTGAGTGATGAAGAGCTGAGGCAGGAAACGTCTTCATCATGTGCGTTTGTCTGATGGCCGCCAGCATCACTGACTCTTCCTCACTAGACTTTAACAAAAGGGACGCCATTTTTAGAAGACGTGTTCAATTAACAAACTCTGGTGCTTCTCTTTGGGTGGGGGTGGGGTCCTCACGCTGTCTGGCTCGCTGTGTTGCTTCAGACTAGCAGCGTGGACTAAACCTCTGTGTGCAGATGCAGCAGTCCTCTTAGGGCATTAGGGTGTAGTGTCATAGACCCCCAACCCAACCCCCCCCCAGAGACACATCCTCTCAGAGGAGCAATGAGGTCTCCTTCCACCTCACAGTCCATCAGCAGCTGTGGCAGACATCACTGACGTTTGCACTATTTTCTCCGTTAAGAAACCCTCCGTCTGTCCCGGAGCCCCCGCCGGCTCTGTAACGTGTTACTTTCTCTGTGATATTATGAATGTGGGTCCTACTGAGTTCACCCCTGTTTGCTCTGAATGTACGAAGAGCTCCACATGCTGCAGAATAAAACACGGCCTTGGAAAGTTCTCAGTTTACAGCCCAAAGATCCTGAACTCCATCTGACTGGAAACGTCTCATCGTGTTTGTTGTGGCTGGTTCATCCAATCGGCTGCAGTCGCACACAGGTCACCTTTTGTTGTGTTAAATCTGTAGTAAAGTACTTCCTGCTGTATGAACCGGTAATGTGAGAAACACCAGATGTGTTCGAAGTGTGAGGGAGGAAATGAAATGCTTCTTTAGTCTGTAGTGGTCAAAGGAAACATGATGATGATGATATTAACCCCATTAAAGATGATGTGTCCACACTCAGCTTGTGAATGTACCATGTGACTGTGCTCCTCCTGCAGGGTGGGATGCTGCAGTTGAGCTCTGGATGATGATGATGATGATGATGATGAGCAGCAGCAGCAGACAGTAACTGGATACGAGCTGATGCCCTCGTCACTCCGGTTTTGTACAGACGGACGCTGAGTGATGAAATAAAGATCCGTGTGTGTGTCTGGCTGAGTTCAGCTCGTCTGCTCAGAAAACCCTGATTAGCTTCGTTTGGTCCTCAGCCACCCGCCGTCTGACGGGATCATCGGTAAAGCCGAGCGCCCGTCTGGGCAGGAGGCCGTCTGCCGGGATCAGAACCAGATTAACCCTGAACCTGAACCAGAACCAGCTCTGGTCCCAAACAGACAATAGATAACAGATGTCACAGGGTTTCAGACCAGGCTGAAGCTGAAGCTGCTCTGTGAGATGTGGAAACGTGTTTGTTTTTCAGGAAGTTTCTCCAAAGCTCATCTTAGTTTTTAAAGGACCAGAATCAGGTTTACTGACAAGTTTTCACCTATAAGGAGCTTGTCGTGGTGTAGTCGTATAATATGAAGACCTGTTAAGACGGGAGCTGCCCAGCTCTCTTCCTAAACCAGAAGGAGACATTTTGTTTTCATGGTTTCCTCCTTCGAGGAGGAGCAGCAGCTCACTGTCTCACACACACACACACACATACAGTCCATGTCCGTCGGGTGGCTGTAGGCTGGTCTCAGGGTTAAAGGTGTGCTGGGTCCACCTGGAGGGTCAGACCCACTCTCTGTGCTCTGGTTCCAGTTCCTGAGATCCGTCTGAGCTTCCTGTCCGTCCCTCCCCAGGACTCTGACCGGTGTCTTCATGGTGTGACAGGAGTGAATGATAAAATGATGGCTGGGTTCCATTTAGCTGCTTCAGGTCCCGAGTGGCTGACGGGATTCACCTGTTCATGTTCTCAGGGACACCCGGGCTCTCCCACTGGGGGGCCCGATGTGCTGTGAACATGTTGACTCACTCAGAGGAAAAATGAAATGACCCGTCTGTCCTTTAACTAAAGCAATTAAAACAGGACGGAGCACATTTAGTCATCATCATCATTATCATCATCATCATCGCTGAGCGGCTCGGTCTAACCTCAGTGACCATCTGACAGGCAGTTTGACACATGTTAAGGTTTTCTGCTGATCATCTGGGTACATTTCATCTGTTTAACCCACTGACGTACACTCACTTTGTGTGTTTCTATATTTGATTTGATCTTATTGATTGTTTGAACCACATGTGGGGCTGAATCTTTGCACTGTTCAGTAATAATGAAAATACTAATCTCTCAGTAAAGACTGATTTCATCATGAGGCCATAAAGAAAACAGGAGTCTGGTGTCGTCATGGAGAATTTATTGGTTGATGTGACTGAAATAAAAGTGTGTGAGGAAACAAGTCTTTTATTTTATGATCACGTCCACCACAGGAAGTCCAGTTTGACTGTGATTTAGAGATCGGTGACGTGTCTCCAGTCTGAGTCTCAGGTTTAATGTTCGACCTCCACAGTGACATTAAGAGCCACTGAGCACTTACAGTAATTGATCGTTTCTACAAATCTGCCATATTGACACAAGCAACTGGGACAAAGTGACCGTTTCATCTCCGCCCTCCGTTCACAGAAAAACAAGCATGTTGCTTCCAGTGACACACACAGCTTCATTTTATTGGTGGTTCAGACAGAAAACAGGATCAGAGCTGAAATAAAGAACACAACACGTCCACGTTGGCCTTTTCCTCCAAACATTCTTCTGCTATTTTACATTCGTACATTTTAGAAATACATGAGTCCATCACTGACATGACAACAGAGACCTGAGTGTCTTCAGTCGCTGGGGGGGGCAGCAGAAGGCAGAGCGAGCTCACGGGACTCCAGGGTGCTTGGCACAACCATGGACACAAGAGTCTCTGCATGGTTAGATCAAGCACAATGGGGTCCTGGGCGAAGACAGACGCCCCCCCAGAGACCGCAGGAGGATGGAGGCCGAGGTGAAGGGAGAAAATCACAAAACAGAAAATAGACTTTCACTTGGTCGGTCAACACCCCTAAAGGAAAGAAATGATGGCCAAAGAGTTTGGCTGCAGTCGGAGGACGGTGTCTTCAGGGTGGACGAGGATCTGCAGCCGAGCGGAGAACAAAGTCCAGAGGTGTGAGGGCGGATCCCCGAGCGCCGAAACAGAGAAAAGACACCGCTGGTTCTCATCGGGTTTAGAGAAGAAGTGCAACACAGCTGCACCTCACAATATCTGCAGAATAAAAAAAAGGTTCGTCATCGGTCGTGGTCACTGCGGAAAAAAGGGCGCCACCCTTCCTGCGCACAAACTGCGTCAAACCCCACCCTCCGTCCTTCACGCCCAACTCCACCAGACTCCATTCAAAAAACTTCATTTTCTACCACCGTTTTAAGAGACGAATGTTCAAATGTCAGACACGCTGAGGAGAGGACATCCAGTGGGCCTGATGGGGACTTTATCAGTCCATCAGTCTCTGGTGTCCCTCAGCGATCAATACAAACACAGTTTGGGCATCCGTCACTGAGTTCAGTCAGTCCACTCTGATTTTACTAGTAATTGACTGACAGTCCTGGTTTTAAAAGGGACTGCAGACGGACCCCAGACTGATGGCTGTGTGTCCATCTGAGGACGTTAAGACACCCCCGCTCTGACGGTCGGGTCCTAACTGGGTTAACGGCCACCGAGTCCCGATGCCATCAGGCTCTGAGCTCTTTCTCCAAAACCTTCAACAATCTCGTTACTGTCTCTCGTGTCTCTGTCACGTCCCCGGGGACATCTTAGGAGAACGAGCCATAATCAACTTAGAGCTCCGCCAACTGAACCACTCTGTGAGATGAAATTACCCCCCAACGCATACTGATGCTCCACAGAGAAGCCCTGCTTTTGTTGGGAGCAGATGGAGGGAAAATGGGAGTTTTTGGGTGGAGATGGAGAGCGGCGGGAAAACAGACCTCTGAGTCACTGAACAATGAGGACGTTACAGAGGGGCTGATGAGGTGAAAGGACAGGATGGAGAGACGGGTCATGGATGGAGAGACGGGTCATGGATGGACAACATGATGAACCCGTTCTTACCTTGTTCTTTTCTTCCTTCAGTTGAAGCTCGTTTATCTCAGAGTCTGAATTTTGCTGAAAATGTTAAAATGTTCAGAGTAATTTATCATTAAAAGATCTGATTTAAAGCTTAAGGACATGACATGTTCTACATGTTCTACATGTTCTACACGTTCTACATGTTCTTCAGGGTCTTAGCGACCAACCCAACAAACCATTGATGGAAATCCTTAATTCAGAACTTACTGTGGATTTTAGGGGCAGCCTGCTGCCTCTGGAGGGTGGGGGGGTCACCTCCACACTTGTGGTCCTTCCTGAAACCCACCTGTCTGTCCTGTGGCCCAGAGTTGTTGGCGGCGGCGGCGGCGGCAGCCGGGCGCTCTGAGCTCAGCCCGGGGATCTTCCAGCTTCCTCTACTGGAGGCAGACTGTCCTGACTGCGTCCTCAGCACCCTTCAAGTCCCCGTCTCCTGCCCCTCCTTCAGCTAGGAGGGGTTGGTGATGTTCTCCTGGGATAGGTGCACTGGCCAGGAGGACTTGGTCGGGCTGGGATTGGACGCCAGTTGGGGAGTTTGGGGGGGCAGCCTGTTCCGCATTTCATAAATATTAATACAGAGTCCTCCCTCTCCAAATGGGTAGATTCTTTAATTTTGTTGGAGGGGGAAGTGCTTTATTCACTTAATGGCTTTTATTAGTGCCTGCTCTTCAACTCTTTCATTAGCTAAAGTGCTGCTATAATTTACAGGGTAAAAGGGGGGGTGGGGCGGGGGTGGGGCGGGAGGGTCGATCCTGCTGCTGCAGCTGGACATGCAGCCGATCGCCTCGACCACTGCAGCACCTCCCAACAGGAAAAGTAGTAGTGTGACTGTAGCAGCTGGAGTCTGAGGAGAGTCCCCCAGCCATCACACTGAGGCTCCTTCTGTATGGGGGGGGGCATTCTCTCTGGTTCATCCTGGACCAGATCCTTTTTGGGGTGTTTTAGGTTTTCATGCTCTTTCTGCTAAATGCTGATGAGGCCGTTACAGTGGCTCTTCTGTTCACATGCTGTCTGTTACTGTTAACTGTTATCTGTCTGTTATTAACTGTCTGTTACTGTTAACTGTTATCTGTCTGTTATTAACTGTCTGTTACTGTTAACTGTTATCTGTCTGTTATTAACTGTCTGTTACTGTTAACTGTTATCTGTCTGTTATTAACTGTCTGTTACTGTTAACTTTTATCTGTCTGTTATTAACTGTCTGTTACTGTTAACTGTTATCTGTCTGTTATTAACTGTCTGTTACTGTTAACTGTTATCTGTCTGTTATTAACTGTCTGTTACTGTTAACTGTTATCTGTTATTAACTGTCTGTTACTGTTAACTTTTATCTGTCTGTTATTAACTGTCTGTTACTGTTAACTGTTATCTGTCTGTTATTAACTGTCTGTTACTGTTAACTGTTATCTGTTATTAACTGTCTGTTACTGTTAACTTTTATCTGTCTGTTATTAACTGTCTGTTACTGTTAACTGTTATCTGTCTGTTATTAACTGTCTGTTACTGTTAACTGTTATCTGTCTGTTATTAACTGTCTGTTACTGTTAACTGTTATCTGTTATTAACTGTCTGTTACTGTTAACTTTTATCTGTCTGTTATTAACTGTCTGTTACTGTTAACTGTTATCTGTCTGTTATTAACTATCTGTTACTGTTAACTGTTATCTGTTAACTGTCTGTTACTGTTAACTTTTATCTGTCTGTTATTAACTGTCTGTTACTGTTAACTGTTATCTGTCTGTTATTAACTGTCTGTTACTGTTAACTGTTATCTGTTATTAACTGTCTGTTACTGTTAACTGTTATCTATCTGTTATTAACTGTCTGTTACTGTTAACTGTTATCTGTTAACTGTCTGTTACTGTTAACTGTTATCTGTCTGTTATTAACTGTCTGTTACTGTTAACTGTTATCTGTTATTAACTGTCTGTTACTGTTAACTGTTATCTGTTATTAACTGTCTGTTACTGTTAACTGTTATCTGTCTGTTATTAACTATCTGTTACTGTTAACTGTTATCTGTTAACTGTCTGTTACTGTTAACTTTTATCTGTCTGTTATTAACTGTCTGTTACTGTTAACTGTTATCTGTCTGTTATTAACTGTCTGTTACTGTTAACTTTTATCTGTCTGTTATTAACTGTCTGTTACTGTTAACTGTTATCTGTCTGTTATTAACTGTCTGTTACTGTTAACTGTTATCTGTCTGTTATTAACTGTCTGTTACTGTTAACTTTTATCTGTCTGTTATTAACTGTCTGTTACTGTTAACTGTTATCTGTCTGTTATTAACTGTCTGTTACTGTTAACTGTTATCTGTCTGTTATTAACTGTCTGTTACTGTTAACTGTTATCTGTCTGTTATTCTGAGACATGGGGGTCAGTTTGCAGCTGACTGAATGCAGTGAATCCAGCTCAGCTAACTGTGTGTGTGTGTTCACTGCTTTATCCAGTGACCTCGTCACACTGCGGTCCGTGTGCTCCATCGGCAGCCAGTATCAGCAGCTCAGACACAAAATGGCCGCTACACTTCCTGAGCTGCAGCGCGGCCCCGACAGGAGCTGTGATGAAATGTGCTGCTCTTCCCTCGGTGGAGCCCCCACACCGCCCTGAGTGGATGAACTGATTAACCTGAGTGGCTGCCTGGGGGGGGTGAATAACTGCCTTCATCATCAATGTCACATAAATCAGTTAGCTGGAGGGGGGGAGGGGGGGGGGGGGGGGGGGGGGGGGGGGGGGGGGGGGGGGCTGGATCCACATCTGTGAACACGAAGCACATGAAACTGAACACAGACAGACAGACAGGCAGACAGACAGGCAGGTTGACACAGACAGACAGGCAGGCTGACAGACAGACAGGCTGACACAGACAGACAGACAGGCAGGCAGGCAGGCAGGCAGGCAGACTGACACAGACAGACAGGCAGGCTGACACAGACAGACAGACAGGCAGGCTGATAGACAGACAGACAGGCAGGCAGGCAGACTGACACAGACAGACAGGCAGGCTGACACAGACAGACAGGCAGACTGACACAGACAGACAGGCAGAATGACACAGACAGACAGGCAGGCTGACACAGACAGACAGACAGACAGACAGACAGACAGACAGACAGACAGGCAGGCTGACACAGACAGACAGACAGACAGGCAGGCAGGCAGACTGACACAGACAGACAGGCAGGCTGACACAGACAGACAGACAGACAGACAGGCAGGCTGATAGACAGACAGACAGGCAGGCAGGCAGACTGACACAGACAGACAGGCAGGCTGACACAGACAGACAGACAGACAGGCAGGCAGGCAGACAGGCTGACACAGACAGACAGACAGACAGGCAGACAGGCTGACACAGACAGACAGACAGACAGGCAGGCTGACAGACAGACAGACAGGCAGGCAGGCTGACACAGACAGACAGGCAGACAGACAGACAGGCAGAGGATGAAGTGATGACATTAAAAGAAAAAGAAAGAGAGGAGTTGATTCCTTGACGTCTTTATTGGACACATTTCAGATATTAAAGCCTTAACCAGTATTCAATATGAACTATTCCTGGTGTTCGGTTCTCAGACACTTCCATTCATGTGTTTAGATTGGGGGGGGGGGGACTGAGCGACAGGCCCAGCTCTGGACTCTCCTTTTACTTTTTCACCAGCTGGATGACGTCTTCGTCCTCCAACACGTGGTCCTTTCCCACCTTCTGGGGGTTGTGTTTGACAGACAGCCCCCACACGAGTGCACTGGGGGAGGAAGAGTTCAGAGGAAAAATTAGGATTATTCCTGTTTCTGTAAACGGGGTTTATTTCAGTCTTACAGAGGAGGGGGGGGGGCTCAGTGTGTGCTGATGCCTCCACCTGTAGTTTACACCACCTGTCTCCGGCCTACAGGCTAAAATGGCGTCCTTTAGCCACACAGGCGTCTCATCGCGTTTGACTGTGTGCTCACAGTCCTGTCTAAGGATGAGATATTTAAACGTGACCACCCCCCCTTTCACGGGTTTGTGATGATCTGATTTCCTGAGAAGAGATTTTACTCTGACTAGTTTGGATCATACTAATCCCTTGAAAAGAAACAGATGCCAGCCTCCTGTACTCACTACTTCAGCTCCTTGATGAGGTTTTTGTGAATCTTAAAGCAGAAGTCCTCGACTGAAGTATGTTCGTCAGGGAGGACGACGGGCGACGTGTAGTCAGGCAGCTGGCCTTTGGGTTTAGTGTAGCTGCGAAGGAACACACAGCTCGGTCACACTGGGCACAAACAACAAAGGTCACGCGGACGGTTTGAGGCGCCGGCCGGCTTACATGCGAACCAGCTTCAGGTAGTCCCATATCTTCTCCAGCAGGTCATCGAAGTTCCAGCGGTGGTGGGCCGAGATGGGCACGCAGTGGGGCACCTTGTAGATGATGTCCAGCTCCTCGATGGAGATCTGGTCGATCTTGTTGAGCACATAGATGCACGGGATGTAGACCCTGTGGGGACGGGGGGCAGACTGAGCTCTTCCTGTTGTCTGGGTCAAAGGTTACAGCTGCACAGAACAACATCACACTGACAAACACCAACGACCTCCAGCTGCCTCCGACTGTGTGAACCCCTCATTTTGCTCTCATAGTCAGACGTTTGATCTTTATTCTGTAGCGTATGTTCTTCACTCTTAACTCTGGAAAACACCAGTCACTGATGGAGACAGCTGGACAACAGCAACTACTGTTTTCTGACAGTCTCCTGGTTCTGGAAGTTCTGGTTTCACAAAACACAGTATAGATAATGTATAGATAATGTATAGGTTTCTACTACAGAACGGTGTTGTTGTAGTGAATGGGGTCTGGAGCAGCTTCAGCTCTCCGTCACAATGGGCGTCAACTGATTTAGGGGGGCCTTTTATTTTAGGACCCGTTCCCCCCCCCGTCCACAGCAGTACATTGCTTGGTGTCTGTCGGGGGCACACACACACGCACACACACACACACACACGCACGCACGCACGCACGCACGCACGCACGATCTGATACTTTGGGTCTTTATATCTTTGTCCTGGTGTTTTATTTCCCCTCCTGTGAAGTCGCCGGGCCGCCTGCTCTCTCCTGTCGCAGCAGTCTGCTCCCTGAGCCGTGACTCCAGCAGGGGCTTTGTTTCTCTGTGACTGCAGGGGGGGGTTACCTGCTGCTGCAGAGCAATAACATGCTTAATGACGGTCCGGGGACGTCCTTTTCAGCATCAAACCACCACACACTCTCTCACACACACTCACACACCTCGTCACTCAGAGCCTCTGTGGAGGATTTCTGTTCCTGTAGAGACTACACACTCCACACTGTACACTTTTATCTGCATTGGTCTGTGTGTGTGTGTGTGTGTGTGTGTGTGTGTACGCGGCAGGCCACACCCACTGGGGGTGACTAAGGACGGCCCGCTCTCACCGGTTTCCCTCCACCACGTCGATGAGGTCATCAGCGGTGGCGTCGCTGCGCAGGGTGATGTCGGCGTTGTGGATCTTGTACTCTGCCAGGATGCTCTTCACCGTGTCCGCATCCAGCTCGCTCTGTGCACACTGGGGACACACACACACACACACACACACCTTCAGTGGCTGCACTAACGGACACACGGAGCCCTGCTGAGTAGATTTCAGGGAAATTCAATCACACTTTAATAAATCTGTGTGTGACTCCTGCAGTTCAGCTGTGATGTTCATGATGTCATCATGCCATGGTCACAGCGCCACCCCGTGGTCACGGGCCTGTATGACAGCAATACCGGCGCTCTGCGCCGCACCGAAAACCAACTGATATCATCACAGTGACATTTCAACATGTTCTGTTTTATCAGCAGGTTTCAGTTCTTCAGAGAGCTCCATCACTGATGGATAGAAGCTAGTCTAGGACTGGTCGGTGGGACTTTCACTGCAGCCTCAGCACACTTTCTTCTCCCACAGACGGACGGACGGACGGGTGATTATTCCATCGCTAAGCTAACTCATTCACTGCAGGAGCACCAGAAGAACACGGAGCAGGAAAAGAAAATGTGCATCATAATGAACACATGAATAAAAGCCCATTGACCACCGACTGACGTCAGAGGACGTCAGCACGAATGAATAAACAGACCCTGTCCCTCTAACCATTAGAGAGAGTTTTCATTCAAAACTAATGTTAAAAACAGTCATGGAGTCATTAATCACACGGTCTGTCCTCCAGCGGGCGTTAATAATTATCTGTTTCATTTTGTTTGTAGTGTTAAATATTCTTTAACATGATGCTTCCAGCTTGGCTTTATGAAAATCTACCAGTGAAATAAAAGAGGGAGGATGAACTGGTGGAGCCTCCAGCTCCCTCACGGCCCCGACGGATAAGCGCTCTAGAACGGACGGATGGATGAACGAGTGGAGCCACAGTCAGCTGTAAGCATGTTTATGTCCACTGGGGGGCAGCACTGTGGACCAGTGTTTGTTACTGATGGAAAAATGTGGTTTCTGCATTTGATTCTGCACACACACAGCATCTTCACACACACACAGCATCTTCACACACACACACACACACACAGCATCTTCACACACACACACACACACACACAGCATCTACACACACACACACACACACACACAGCATCTACACACACACACACACACAGCATCTACACACACAGCATCTACACACACAGACACACACACACACACACACACACACACACACACACACACACACACACACACACACACACACACACACACACACACACACACACACACACACACACACACACACACACACACACACACACACACACACACACCGTGGCTGTGAAGTTGATGCCTCCTTTGTCCTTCTTCTTGAAGCCGATGTTGGGCGGCTGCTTGTTGAGCCGAATGCCGAAGCCCTCCAGCTCGTGCTCGATCAGCTTCTTGTGGCCCAGCGGCTTCAGCACGTCCAGCACGATCAGGATCAGGTTACAAGTCCGAGCCACTAAAGCAAGGAGGAGGAGGAGCTCTGTATTTAATCTGTGTCGACAAACACTGCTGGAAGTATGACAGTTTTAATCTGTAGTCAGTCCACGTGTGACATCAGACTCCCTGAAGGAACTGAACACTAAACACAAGCTAGTGACAACTGAACACCTTAATGATGATACAGACAATAATATGTAATACAGAAAGACGTGGAGGAGCATCATTCAGCTAAGATCTAACACTCATACTACACAGCTTGTATCTGTAACGCTATGCGGTCACATGGTGTACCTGCGATGACCTGTCTGCCTCGGCCCTTTCCGTCTTTGGCTCCCTCGATGATTCCTGGGAGATCCAGGAGCTTTGAGGGAAGAAGCATCAGAGTAAGATCAGAAAACAGCCCGCTGGGACTTTAATGCAGCTGCTGAACAAAAAGGAAACTCTCCTACCTGAATTTTGGCGCCTTTGTAGCGGATGACTCCGGGGACCGTG
>NC_092030.1:277500-285000 GCF_042242105.1 Pempheris klunzingeri
AAAAAGGAAATACATGACATACATTTAGTCTGATGTTTGCAGGTGAACTTAATGTGACAATAAAGGTTGATTCCTCACTTCAAAGCTGCTGGTTAAACTTCCTGTGGTTCACCTGATCTCAGCTAATTTAAATCAGTGGTTTTTTGTGGCTGAGAGACCAAAAGCTCAGGAAAGTATTAATAAGAGTCTGAAGTTTCATTGTTGCGGTTAAGTGGACACACCTGAGCTGCAGGTGACACCACAGGGAGCTACGTCTAGTTACAAACAGGCTACATGCTAATGCTAACACTAGCCAGCATGTTAGCCTCTGATGAGCCACATGGTGAAACTGATCAGAGATTATTGACCCTGCAGTCCAGTCATTAGCAGCAAACTCACTGATGAAACAGGACTTTAATGAACGTTACACTAAGTCTGAGCTTTAACTCTCCTGCTGCTGCAGAGTGTCGGTGTGATCGCCGTCTCCTTTCTCCCTCTGAAGCAGCTGCGAGGATCCATGAGGAACTTCTGGAGGTTCTAGAGCAAACACAGAGAACATGAGAACCATCAGTGTTTATTACAACAGTAATCTGGTACTTTAGTTCCACAATGAAACCACCAATACACCCATCAATCACAGAGTAAAACTGTTGTGCCCTTACTAGCATATATATATTAGCATATATCCCCTCAAGCAGCAGTAAACTGTAGCAGCTATGAACACCTCAGCTAGCATTAGCTAATTAGCTAACAACTGACCACTGATTTGTTTGTGTGGCCATTGAGCCTCAGACTGACCTCATTAACCAAAGCCAACTCCACGTCTCCATGATGTTTCCTCCAGTGGTTCCACTTGATGAAGCAGAAAAATGAGCTCAAGTAAAGAGTCTGACTGTTTGCAGCAGAAGGAGAAGAGCCGACTGGCGATGGAGAGAGCGGAATCTTCCGTATTTATTGTGATTGGCCCACCGTGCGGCCAATCACATGCGAGAACAGAGTAGGATCATACCATTACCATACCAGGCTGCTTTGGAAGAAAATTATCCAAAAGTCCCTTGTTGGAGCCTTAAATTGGTCAAAAAACACTTAGTCACCATTTATCACCTTCATCTGGAGAAACCTGTGAAAAAAAAACAGAGCTACATTAGAACCTCCAGACACTTTAAAGGAGAAAGATGTTACTCAGGTCAGAGAATCACAAGCCAGCTCCAACAATCATTTCCAATAAATCAAATAGTACAAATCAATAATGAAAGAGTGAAGAACAGCTCAGCACTTTGTTCTGCTGCTTGGTTTTGATTCAAGTTACTAACAATTGTACTTGTTTCCCAACACGTACTGGAGGGAAAGGAGGGACAGTGTCCCAGCCAGGATTCAGACCTCTCTCCTTCAGCACCTGATCTCACTGAGCTCCAGGTGAAGTCATGTGACTGACTGTGTTCCTCAGCTCTTCCTCACTCCTTTGGACTTGTTCTTTTCAGGAGACGGCTTTCAACGATTCACAACAGATGAAATATTGAACCCACAACAGATGAAGACCAGGAGTTTTCACAAGAGCTGCTGACTTTTAAAATGTCACGTAAGCAGAACAAACTAGCTGAAGAGTTAGAGAGAAAGGTGAAGAGATGAAACTGTGACTGTGGACTGTTTCTGGTCAGGGAGAGAGAGACAGAGGGAGAGAGAGAGACAGGGAGAGAGGGAGAGAGAGAGAGGGAGAGAGAGAGACAGAGAGAGAGGGAGAGAGAGACAGAGAGAGAGAGAGAGACAGGGAGAGAGGGAGAGAGAGAGAGGGAGAGAGAGAGGGAGAGACAGAGAGGGAGAGAGACAGACAGAGGAAGGAGAGACAGACAGAGGGAGGGAGAGAGAGACAGAGGGAGAGGGAGAGAGACAGACAGGTTTAAAAGAACAAGTCCAAACTCCGGCCTGAGGAACAGCTGAGGAGGAGGATGGTTTAACAGTTTCTCAGGGTTCATTTACGTTTATTGACGTGCTGGTCAGACACAGGAGTTCTTTCAGCACTGATTGTACCACGATGCTCTACAGAGCGCCACAGGAGATCATTCCTGCCTGTGGCTTTGTGTAATCATTTTTTTAATACACATTTTTATATATTTATATTTTTACTTTGAAGTTGAAGTGTTTTCTTATTCTTTTTGGAGCTGTGTGTAACAAAAAGCCATTTCCCCCTGGGGATTATTAAAGGAATTCTGATTCTGATTTAGAAATGAACCCTGAAAAACCCTTAAATAACACAGTAATTGATCTTAATCAGGTCATGGGATCACAAACTAGCTCCAACAATAACTGACTATATACATCAAGTCAGTATTAGTAGAAACAAACAATGAACAAGATGCTAAAGTAGCTCCCTGTGGGCCCACCTTGTTCTGCACATCATCACTTTCACACAGTTTCTCCTCATCTGCTCTCATGGGAATGTGCTCGAGGTGTCGGGGTTCTATGGACATCCAACCGGGGGGGGGGGGGCTGCTGCTGCTGCTGCTGCTGCTGCTGCTGCTGCTGCTGCTGCTGCTGCTCTTCCTCCTCTTCTTCAAACGTGTTGTCGCTTCAGTCCGCACATCTGCAAGTGGGAGACAATCATACAACAATTACATTTTAGACAAGTTGTGTTCACAGTCAGCTGGAAAGTGGAGAACTGCAGGATGCCGATGAATAAAAAGTGAGGAGGATTTGGACGAACTTGAAGACTCTTCCTCGGCTCCTCAGCGGTGAACGCCGGCCCACCTGAAGCGTGAAAGGAAAAAGAATCAATCAATAAGTGATCAGAAGTTGGAGCTGTATCACCTTCATGTTGAACAAGGCTGCACACATTTGATGGATGAAATAAAAAAGTGGATATCTGCACTGATGACTTTTCTCTCATTTCATTCCCTTTACATTTACATTGTTGAGGTACATTTTTAAACTTGCTGTTAAGCTTCAGTAACTATTTGTGACCACAAATTAAATGTTTTGACATTAATGGTGATTAGTGACATTTCAAGGATTCAAGGATTCAGGGAACTGTATTTGTCAAACCAACACACGTTTACACACGGGGAGGTACGGAATTACCTCTTCAGATAGATATCCAACAACAAATAAAATATAGAAAACAGAGGTGCTATATAAAATAAAATAGAAGTACTTGGTGCAGGTAGGTGTGTGGGTGTGTGTGGGGGCGTGGGATCTACAGAGCACCACCAGAGTTCAGCAGTCTAACAGCTTCTGGAGAGAAGCTGATCCTCAGCCTGGTGGTCTTGCTCTGCAGCCGCCTGCCCGAGAGGAGTCGTAGTACTGTAGTACTGAACATGCACATATTTATCCATTCCACACTAAACTATTGTACCAAACAGCAACACATCTGCACTGTTCTCACACCTGCTGCTAATTATATATGACGTCACTGTCATACATTGACAGTGTCTTTGCATTTTTTATTTTGTACTTTAATGTTGTACACTGGACTGTTGCAAAACTTGAATTTCCCCCATGGGGATCAATGAAGGATTATTATTATTAAAATGTACCAGCTGTTCCCATGTTAGCATGGTTAGCTAGCGTTAGCTAATTAGCTAGCATTAGCTAACTAGCTAACTAGCTAGCTTCTGACCACCATGTGTTTGTGTTTGTGTTCGGTCATTCAGCCTCAGACTGACCTCATTAACCAAAGCCAACTCGGTGTCTTCATGATGTTTTCCTCCGGTAGTTTTCCAGTTTTCTTCTCCTCCTCCAAACATCTTTTTGAAGCAGAAAAACGAGCTGCAGAAAACCGCCAACAATCCGCTCAGGCTCTGACGTCATCTGCTGCTGCGGAAGTGTCCTGACTTCATTTCCTGTGTTGCTAACTTGGCGACTTTCTCGCTAAATCTGGCGACTTTCCAAATTCTCTTGGACACTTTTCTGGTGTTTTGGAGACTTTTCTGGTGTTTTGGAGCCGTGAAAGCAGTATCACTCTACAGTCACTGTCCTCACAGAGCAGTTAGCCGTTAGCCCCTCCCCCTCCCAAAGCTCTCAGGGAGCCGCGCAGCCGCAGAGAGGACAGAGGAGAGCCGCTCCACTCCGCGTGCACGCTGCTCAGGAATCGCGCACGCGCAGAGCCGCGCTGGTCCCCCCTGGCTCACAGAGCGGGATGGAAATGTGGATGTTTCTTTGCTGTCACACTAAAATAAATCACTGCATTTGAGCCACACAGCCTCAGTCACTTCCTCACCTCGTCCACTGTGTGTGTGCCTCTCTGGGACAGAAGCTAATCTAGCTAGCTGGCTCATCATGTCTCAGTCTAAAGTGGACGCTCAGAAACAGAGAAAGTGGGAATCAAACCCTGAAAACTGACTGGAGCCACCGTGGCTTTAGCTACTGCTGAACACTGTTCCACACTGTCATGTTGACCCATAGGAGCTGGGGATCGAACCCCCGACCTTCTGACTGAGGGACGAGCCACTCTACCACTGACCCACAGCCTCCCATGTGGTCACACTGGGGAAGCTGTGAAGCTGCTTTCTCAGACTCCACTGCTGCTCCTCACTTCAAAATGCTCAGGACAAAGTGCACAGAAATGATTCATGGTGTTCTAGCACCATACTTTCTCTAAAGGTTGGTCCAGATGTGGGTGAGCAGCGTTTCAGCCTCCTCCTCCATGAGTCCACAGATGGAGGTGTTTCTAAGTACCTGGGGGTTGAGATGAGGTGCTTCAGTGACACCAAACACACAACTGTCTCAACTTTTCTGGGGCGGGGTCACCCTGAAGTGGTCACCAGCCAATCACAGGGCCACAGACAGAGACAGACAAACACTCACTGTCACACCTTTGTTTTTGTTTGTTGGTATGATTTGTTCTGTCTTAGTCGACTTGGATTCAGTGTGAAATACTTTGTGCCTTTTCTACTCAGAGGTAAAGATACAAAAGTGCAGCTGATGTATTGGTAATAATGTCATAATGTAGGACTTTCACTACAGTAAAGGAGCCGTTGGTACTAAAGTTACAGTCTTGTCTGATTCAAAGCTCATTAAAACCAGGAGAGGCTGCTGCACCACGTGAAGTTCAGTTGGGTTTAAAAGTGATTTGGACAAAACAAAGCAGTTGTGTGCTGCAGTAGCTGTCACATGTCAGCGTGTCGTATTAAAGCAAAATGCCACACAGTAAAGAAGGACGCAGGCCTGTCAAACAGCATATTTTTATTGTTTAACTGCTTATTGTTTAAGTCGCATACAGTATAATCTCTCATTGGTTTCTATGTTGCTGCAGGTTGTGGGCTGAACGTCTGTCGTCCTGTTGGTGGGGGGTGGGCTGGTCTCATTGTCAGCTGGGCTTCGTCCATGTTGGGACGTTAACGTCCAGAGGGGACGGTGGCCACATTCACACAGCTCATGTAGACTGTGTGAAAGACCGGGGAAGACATGTCAATCAGATTCAGACATTTTCATTTCATATCTGACGTGAGAACCGAATAAATGGCAGCAGCAGCTGCAGCTCTGCTCCTCCAGCTCAGCCACGTGTTTCATCTAAAGCCTTCGCTGTAAAAAATAAATGCAGTCGGAGGAGTAATGCAGTTTTAAATAGTCTAATCTTAAGTTCAGGAAAGAGCCTGACAGACGACCTTCTGCCTGTGGCTTAACTCCGGTCCAGGACCACGAGGCCGTGTGCTAGATATGCTGAACCTGTCACGTCATTCGTCCCGTGGTTGTTAGTCTGGTGCAGGAGGTGTGCTTGTCCTCGTTAAAACATATAAAAATAGGCTTTTTCTTTTTAAAAGGTAGATACGGTTTGAGCGAGCTGTTGTAGTTGTAGTTGTTGGTGCCCAGCTGGGTGACAGCAAGCATAAGTAGCACAGGCGGGGGGGGGCAGGAGGTGAGACACAGCCAGAGCAGGTCCTGTCGACCCCCACGGGCCCAACTCCTCCCTGACAGGCAGAAAGGAGGCGTTGACTCGACGCACCGACACCAGCCACAACGTGAGGAGAGCCAATGACAAACCCATGCCCAGACATGTCACGTGTTCTTCTTTTAATGAGCAACGCGTCTTTATATCGAACGTCGGTCAGCATTGAAGTGCATTGATTAAAAAGTAAGTGCAAGTACAGATTCTGATGCATTCATTTTGACTAGAGGATTAAATTATTTGCAATGTCACCCCAAAAATAGTCATTCTACGGGGGCACTCTGCAAAGGAAAACCGCTATAGTTGATGCTGTTTCTAACCTAAAAGATATATGCTCTTTTTCCTCATTTCAAGCTTTTTAAGTTATCTCTGAGTGACAGCACTTCGGGCCGATTCTCATCTGCCTCCTGGTGTCAGTTCACTGCGCTCCATCACACACGGCACTTCTCCTCCTCAGCGTCACGCTCCCTGACTAATTTCTCAGTTTGCTTTGAGGAACAACTGAACCAAGCCAGCAGAAGCACAAAGTCTGTCTGTGAGAAGCACTATTTTAGTGCAATAGTTTCACACATGGACCTCGCCGCCAAAGACCGGCTATCTCTGCATAGAGATGGAGTGGAGCTCCTGTCACGGCCCCATCCGGAGGCCTTGGTACTGAGGGAAGCGCCGTTATCTGTGGTCATGTCACCAGAGCAAGGATAACAACATCTTTTGAGGTAATAAAAAACAAATAACAGCATGGAGTTATCCATTAAAATGCATCGTCCCCAGTATCTCGGATTCTGTCATCAGAATTTGGATAATACTTATTGAAACCATAAGGCTTTACGATAAATGCAACTTGGCCATATGATGGCAAAAGTCTTCAGTGGAGGCGTTGCCCGTGGACTCTAGCTGCTCTCGGAGGAGGTGGGCGGCGCCGTGGAGGACGACCTCCGCCGGGACACCGACTGTGAGCGCTCGGGGCTGTGTTTGTCATAAGGCTGGAGCTGCACCTCCAGGAAGTCCCTGTGCTGCTGGCTGATCACCTGGCTGATGAGCCCCGGCAGAGCCTGCAGGTTACTCAGCAGGGTCTCCAGCTTGGTCTCCAGCAGGGCGATCCTCTTCTCCATGTCCTCCCCCCGCTCGTTCAGGTCCGATATCATGTCATACATGATGTTCTGAGTCTGGAACAGGGCACAGGAAACACACGTGACGTGATCTTTTTCCAACCTGCGCTCTTACTCTTGATGGACACGCTGTGCACGTCCATCATCAACACACAGATCAGAACAGAGCGGCAAAGGAACAGAGAAGGCCGTCACACCCGCACGTCCACACTCTGATAATAACATATAAAAGACACACGAGCAGAGTGAGTCCGTCACAAACACTCAAACAGGACTTAAATTCACACGTTTCCAGTTTCCATGCTTCTATCAGACAATGTGGGAATTATCTTTACCGCTAACCACCGCAGGAGAAGCCACGTGTTCAGTCTGCATCAAGTCCACATCAAACATCAGGCCGTTTTCATGCCAAACGGCTTTGTAGGCTGCCTGGGGTGGGGGGTGGGGTGGGGGGGGTCTAGTTTACTGGAGCTGCTGTACACGGCCGTGACCTTGAGCAGACAGCGAAGGTGCCGGCTGATGTCACATGAT
>NC_092030.1:297500-320000 GCF_042242105.1 Pempheris klunzingeri
TGGCACGTAGGAGTAGGCCAGGCGCGCGGTCCAGGTGAAGGTGTAGTTCCCTGGGATGGGGTGGATGGCGCACACCAGGATCTCCAGGCAGATGAAGAAGATGCGCTCGTACGTCATGGCTATCCTCCAGTCATCGGCCGCGTTGTCCACCATGAATAACTGTGAGGAGAGTTCAGGGAGACACACAGGCAGCATTTCCATCACAGCAGCTACAGGACCCCCCACCCCCCACCCCCCACCCCCGAAACCCCATTAGAGCAGCAGTCACTGAGTTTTTTTTGTTGGCCACTGAAGACAAATGGCAGAAGCACGTGAAGCTATTTAGAAGAGAATCACATTGATCCAAAGAACACGGGGGGGGGGGGGGGGGGGGGGGGGGGGGGGGAGGTGCAGCCAGACAAGCTCATAAACATCAGAGAGGATGGGGGGGGGGGTGGTCTGATGAAGGCTACAGCACTGAAGCATCACCTCTGTGTGTCTGAGGCTGTTTGAAAAATAATGTTGAGACGGGACAAACCTTTGCCCCCCCCTGCTCTGCCCCCCCCCCCCCCGCTGTCACAGTGTGACATGACAGTGATGAGATCATCTGCCTCAGCCACATTAGCACCAGGTCATGGAGGGCCCCCCCCCCCAGCAGAGGGCAGGCCGTCCTCTGGGGACCTCGGGGTGGGAGGACGTCATCACCCCCCACCCCCCCTCCGTCCTCACAGGGTCACCTCCTCCTGCTCCTCCCCTCCCTCACCTTCAGCCCCGCCCGCACTGATCTCCAGTCAGAGGATCCCCCCCCCCACAGACCCGTGTATCTCTGTATCTGCAGGTGAAGCTGCAGATTAAATACCATCAGACTGTATTAGCTTCCCTGCGTTTGTCAGGTCATTCCTCTCTGTGACTCCGACACTCCTCCACAGCTGCTGCTGCTCCGTCCACTCAATCACCTCAAGGTCCTCCGCCTGCACGCCGCCGCCGGCAGGAGATATCTCACAGAGTGTGGCTGTCAGCAGAGAGAAGTCTAGTTTTCGCCCTGAGAGCAGAAGCCTCCTTAATATGCTCGGGAAAGGACTGGAAGATACTCAGAGGCTGCTAACTGCTCGCTTCAGTCTAACAGGAACAGGTCTGCTCAGCCTGAAGGCCTCGGGGGGGGACAATCACACACACACACACACACACACAGTTTAACCAAACCCACCGGTGAACTCCACACAGAAAGACTGGAGGCTGCGGTGCTAAGCAGCGTCTCCTCAGGACCCCTCCCAGGAAGAGCAGCTCAGACCAAACTCTTAAGTTAAGACCCAACGACTCCCCCCATGAGGGACGGTGCCATGTGTTAAGGTTAGGGACTGCATGGACTCAGTCCGTAGGCTCTGGTGAGGTCAGTGGTGCAGATCTATAGGCCCATAGATCATAGATGATCTATGGGCCTATAAATAAGTGTCTGCAGATAGTTACCAGGCCTCGAAAGGAGCACGTCATCAGTGCACAGTCGGACGCTGCCGTCACTTTATTCCACATTATGACAAGTTAAATGTGTGATCCAGTTTCCTCTCAGTCCCTGAAGTGTGTGCTGTCCTGGATCTGCAGCGCTGCTTCCAAGAGAAGGGAAATGTTCACCTCAGTGTGGACGCTCACATCAGGACTCGGCTTCGTGCCAACGAGTCTCCATTTAGTTTAATTTGGAATTTCTCATTACAGAAGTAAAAAACTGTCCCAATCCTGGAGGGCTAATGGGATCAGTGACCTAGATCGTAAATTTAGCAGTGATACGTTACATAAAATTGAATTTCTCAAACAGTCATATTTCTCACAGGGAGAAGAAAGCCCCCGTCCAACACGCTCCACTCAAGGACAAAGAAAGCGCCCAGAGAAATCAATAAGAGTGACAATAAGAGTTACAGCCTGACAGCCTCAAACAGCAAACACTGCATGCTTATTATAGCTTCAGAGCCTCTTCTGCGTCCAGCAGCCACCAGAAATATCAGCTGCCAGCGAGCTGGCACATCACAGCAGAGACGCAGCAGGCGAACACGTGTCCCCACAAAGCCTCACCGCCTGTTCGGCTACAATCAGTTTCCCCAAACACAGAAAACACATGGATGAATTTTTCAGAGGCAGTTGTTCATATCAGTGGAGTGACACTGAGCTCCTTTAACACAGTGACATCTGTCAGAGAAGTGTGTAACTCTAACCACGCTCGTCCTGTCGGGCCTTCCAGCGCAGTGTAATGAAGACACGGAAACACAAGCTGGGGCTGCGCTCGGCCACGCTGTCTTACTTACAGAGTTAGGCCTCTGAAAGCAGCTGAATCCTTTGTTTGACCACAGCACAGGCAGCGTTTTATTTCACATTTTAAACAGCTAACGCGTCCTGTCAAAAGCAGTTACAAAGTTTGTTGCCTCAAAACAAAGTGATTAAACATTTAAGCGCAGGTTGCATAAGGAAAGCCTACTTGGTGGGTAAAAGCAATTATGGTAATGGATGACCTGAAACACAATCCTCCAGGGCCCTTTACCTCGCAGCATCAAATATTCCATGCAGGCAGCGCGGCCCACAGTTATGACGGAGAGGCAGGAAAGTCCGTCTGCAGAAACCGTACAGAGAGTTTTAAATCATGTCACAGTGTGACGGGGGGGGGGGCAAGCCGAGCAAACAGCACACGTTTAAATTAGTTACAGGATGCTGACGAATAATTCACACGCAGCAAGTGAAAACCTGGACGGCTCTGAGCCTCGGACGGTGATCCCATATTTAGCTCGTGTGTGGTTACAGTATGAATGAAGCATCGGTGCGTTCAGGGACACAGAAACTGTCAAAAAAGCAGAGATGAGTTGATCTGAAAGCACCAACAGCCCCCACAGACCTGGAAGTATGAGAGGAGGAGAGTGAGAGCCCGGGGGGGTCGGCCTTTAGCTGGCTGCTAACATCAACATGCCACCACAGGGTTAGCAAGTGGGACCACGTTAGAGTTAAATAATTCAGCAGGGGGCTGCAGGGGTTCGATCACTACATATTTGACCTGGTGATGAAATGTTCAGGGATCACAGAGGACGCCACGGTTCCTCCTGATGGGGGCGCTACAGGGAACGAGGTCAGAGGGCTTCATCCTCCGACGAACATCACAAAGGTTCATGGCTGTGAATCAAAGTGTGAACACGTCCGAACATGTGCAGAGTCGGACGCGCTCACACGGCACGGTTTCCTTTTCCTAGTTCTGGGTGGACTGACCCTTTAAATACCTTTGAATTGTTTATGTCCTGTTACCCTATAAGCTCCGACACACACAAACACCACGTGTGTGCACCTGTGCTCATCAAGACCTCGACCCCTCCCCCGCCGGCCTGCGCTCTGATTGGCTCGGGACAGTAAAGTACAGTCTAATCACTCAGAGTGCATCATGGGACCGTTTCGTTGGCGGCGGGCTGAATATGTCCTGACATCATCCCCGCGTACCTGCCTGAGAGGGGCTCACCTGCGCTGCCTGCTGGGTTGGTTACTGGTTTCACTGCGCTCAATATAACTAATGGAGTCCAGCTCAATATTTAATCTGTGTAATGTGGAGATGGGAACATATATCTTGTCAGTGGGAATGAAATCGCTCAATCTCATTAGAGAATTAGGTTGAGAGGTTCGTCCAATCAGACATTAATGCAGTAGTTTATTTATGATATCAAAGTGAGCCACTAACAGGCCACTTTGCTGAGTAAATCTGAGGCCGCTGCCTCCAGTTCGCTTTTGTCTCTGAAATGAATGAAATGAAGTCTCACATTTGCATATTTACTCTTGTGACCGAGCAAAGTGAATCCTGCGTGAGCCAAAGTCAGAGCTCGTAGGAATCCGTCCTTCTTTAAGCCGCTCGCATTAATGAGCCAAAATCATCTGCATGTTTTAAGTCACAATTTAGCGAAGGCCATCAATAAATCATGCCGAGGATCCTCGGCCCTGTGGGAGGCGCAGCGTCTCTGCCCTTGAAAGCCGGTGCGTTCAGTGAAAACATTGAGGTCACCAGGCAGCGGCGGTTATCTGACTCCGGTCTGGAGTCTCAGGTGCAGGACAGATTTCACTGTGAGGAATGCAGAGCGTCTCCTGCAGTTACACCAGATCTCTGACACAAACACACCGGCCCCGGCGGCTCGGCCAAGTCTGGCTCTGGCACAGCTTCGCTTTGGTGTGCTGCTATTTTATCTTTTCTGCAGATTGCAGAACGTATCTCTGTGTGAAACATCCGCGCCGGCTTTTATCACAGCAGCACACATCAAACACAGAAGAGCCCCCAAAGCGTTTTGCATTAGTTTAAGAGAAGTCAGCAGAACTGTCATCACAAGGTACAACGACACAGCGATGGCCTGAACACAAATGGCCGTCGGCAAAGAGCCTCTGATGTAGGCAGGAGAGAAAACTCTCAAACTGTCACTTTCTGTCTGTTTGGGAATAAGGTGAACTCATCAAGCAGGAAGACGCTCTCACATCAGATTCTGACAATGACAAATCAAAGTCAGGCAGCAGCCTCACGCTCTAACCTCCCCGTCTCCTCTCCTACTGTACAGGAAGTCGCTGCCTGCCAGCACGGCAAACTCCAACTCTACCCAGAAGTCTAAAAATTCCTCAGGCGGTTCTCCAGCTGTCAGAACAGACACCAGTGAGCCCGAATCAGGCCGCTAACGTTTGAGGACGTCTGCTCATCAGTCAGTCAGGAGGTCAGCACACGTGTCCCTGAACTGTTCACATGACAGCTGGCGTGTCCTCCATCCGCTCTGGGGAGGAAGACTTCCCGTTGCTCTGCCGAGCCCGACAACCAAATCAGTTTTAAGGGGCTTGAAGTGGAGGAAATGTTTCATCATCCCGACACGTCTGCGTCTGACTGTGGGTGCACATGGGTGTGCACGCTCAATCTGTCTGCTTAATCTGCAGGAGCTCACGGGGAAACGTGTACGACACTACCGTGACTCTTCAGGTGTTTCTGAGGAGGTCTGTTTCTGTCACAGTCCGTTCGCTCGCCACCGGCAGAGCAGCCCAGTTTTCTAATGTCTGAAGTCAGAAGTGGAGAAGTGTGAAACAAAATCAGCTCATCTTTAAAGAGGAACTCCACTGGGGGGGGGGTCTGAGACACTGCCTCAGGTGATGTCACTTGAGTCAGCACTGGCGGGACCTCCGAGGCCCGACCGCTGCTCCGGGTGACGTTAGCTGCTACTAGCATAACTCACCTAAACCCCCACCTGACCTGAAGGCAGCTGAGTTGCATTGTGGGTAATGTAGGCGGCAGAATGTGTCGAATAAAAAAGAGGATATCAGTTTTTATTATCGTCAGTATTTTAAACTGTTAGATCACTAAATCAGCTCTCCTCTAAATGTCTCTACGTCTGGGACAGACGTGGATTCACTGAACTGAAACAATTCAAACCTTTTAACGTGAACACGAACAGTCGTTTTTCTATCAGGCTCAGATGAAGAAATGAGTGATGAGGAAACATGCAGAGCTGCTGTGTGTGCACGTGTGTGTCATTAGGAAGGATCTATTTGTCAGTGTGTGTCAGTGTGTGACAGTGTGTGACAGTGTGTGTGTGTGTGTGTGTGTGTGAAAGCACATATGCCGGTCTGTGGGAACCAGCTAATGCCAGAGCAGCACCAGCAGGCCCGGCGGGCCCTGAGGCAGGACGGGGGTGGCTGCAGAGTAAACGCTGTGAGGAGGAGAGGACGGAGCAGCTCGGTCCAAAGGGGACCGGAGGAGTCGGACCTCCTCATCAGAGAGGCCGCAGTGACGTGATGATGTTTTCTGATTCCTTTAAGTGTTTGGCTGCTGAATAAAGTGGGGATAAATCAGAGGGGAGTCGTGGTGAGAAGTACTCTGCAGTAATCAACGCTGAGCAAAACAATTGCCTTAATAAAGTTTTCTAGGTCAGCAGCAGAGGAAACGTGATGGCAGAGAGGGAGGAGAAGAGTTCTGGATGTGGAGTGACAGGATGATAGAGGTCTGAAGCAGCCGTCCTCTGGGCTCCATGTGCAGCTACAACAGTTACAGGAACGGAGAGAGAAGGCCTCAGCTCCCCTGTGTTTGGACCGGAGGGTCTCAGACTATCTGACTATCAGACTATCTGAAGATCTGAGTCGGTGCAGCACAGTCTGAAGCATCGTGAATGTGAGCGGGCCGTAAACCTGCCCCCCAGCCGGACACGATCCGTCACAGAAGACACTAACCGGAGGACCGAGGAAACACACCGGGCACCGTTACTTAGTGTCCAGGGGAGTTTGCACAAGCGAGAGGAGGAGAAGCTCAGTTTATGAATTAAATAATTCACAGAGGATTAGAGGAAAAGGTGCGGGGGGAGCGAAGACAGAATCTGATACTCTGATGCAAACTTACAGCGAGCTCTAATTTCCTCACAGCTGCTGGGGCCTGATGTCTGTGCATCTCTATCATCCCTGCTAAAGAAAGGGGGGGCCACGCGTTTTACTGATACCCCCCCCGGGACCTGTGAGCACTAAATATACCAACTAGGCTGATGCAGCTGATGCTCAGGATGACTGAATGTGAGATTTTCTGTTTGACTAAAAGCTCTTCTGCATGTTGAGGAGCAGCTGAGAAACACAGCCGCGTGTTTCAAAGGATCCATTCAGGTGATTTTAGAAACGTTCTTTCTTTCCTTTGTGACAGAGTGAAGCTCTGAAGCATTGTTCGTTCATTCTGGGGCTGAGACAAGGTCGTAAAGCTGTCCCAGTGCTGGAGCACCCCAGGGGACCCCCCCAGTCTGGATCCGTCCTCTGATCCCCCCGAGGAGCCGCTAAGTCCCATCAAACTGTCTGATGAAGTGTGCCTTAAAACCCTCAGAGCCCTCAGACGGGGGGGGGGGCTGCAGACACACTGAAACCCCTCCAGGTCAGAGAGGATCCTCCTGACCTGGACACTGACACCAAACCTGTGGTGTGTGTGTGTGTGTGTGTGTGTGTGTGTGTGTGTGTGTGTGTGTGTGTGTGTGTGTGTGCTAAGGGGAGCAGTGACTGGATGTGATGAGGCGTTCACTGTCCTCACTGAGGCTCCAACATGCACAGTTTAACAGACAGGCAGAGTGTGTGTGTGTGTGTGGGGAGGTTACCTGGATCTCTCTGGCGTGGTAGATGATAATCAGCCCCAGGAGGATGATTGTAGAAAGGCTTATCAGGCATTTTAGAGCTAATGAATACAGCGACTCCTGGAAAAGAGCAACAACACTAAAGCCGAGCCGGACAGAACATCAGGACACAGTCACCCTCAGAGTGTGTGTGTGTGTGTGTGTGTGTGTGTGTGTGTGTGTGTATGTGTGTGTGTGTATGTGTGTGTGTGTGTGTGTGTATGTGTGTGTGTCTATGTGTGTGTGTGTGTGTATGTGTGTGTGAGTGTGTGTGTGTGTGTGTGTCTATGTGTGTGTGAGTGTGTGTGTCTATGTGTGTGTGTGTCTATGTGTGTGTGTGTATGTGTGTCTATGTGTGTGTGTGTCTATGTGTGTGTGAGTGTGTGTGTCTATGTGTGTGTGTGTCTATGTGTGTGTGTGTATGTGTGTCTATGTGTGTGTGTGTGTGTCTATGTGTGTGTGTGTGTGTGTATGTGTGTGTGTGTGTATGTGTGTGAGTGTGTGTGTGTGTCTATGTGTGTGACTGTGAGTGTGTGTGAGTGTGTATGTGTGTGTGTGTGTGTGTGTGGGGGGGGGTCCCCTCCATGTCAGCGGCCTGTTGGACAGAGAGCTGTGCTGTTTAAAGTGGCCTCTGCTGCCTCTCACACACACACACACAGACTTTTGTTTTTGCACAAGTTTGAATGTGAAGGAGCCCCCCCGAGCGGAGAAAATACGCACCTTTCCATAGGCCCCCCAGGAGAGCTCGGTCTCTATAACCATAACAACGATGCCAAACATCCCGAAGATGAGCGCGTAGTCGCTGAGCCGCTTCCTCTTCTCGAACAGGGCCCTCCGGTGCCCCAGCTTCTCCCCGATGTTCTGGTTCTTCTTCTTCCCAGACTTGCCGCCCCCGTGGCTGCAGCCTCCCCCCCCGTCCCCCGATGCGTAAGGCATCAGGGTGGTGGAATTGTTCTCCGGCTTGGAAACCAAAGTGTCCGACGCATCTGCGGCGGAGATGGGCTGCAGCGGCTGGGACTCGGAATCAAACTCGTGTATGTTTCTGCGGGACGAGCTCAAGTTGCTGAGCGGCCGCATGACGCCGCCGTTGTATCTGCAGCTGCTCATGGCTGTTTCATTGTAGGAGTTAGTGTCTTTGTGGCTGCTGCCCAGGCTGCCCCGGCACTGCTGCTGCTGCTGCTGCTGCTGCTGCTGGTGGTGGTGGTGAGGAGGATGGTGAGGAGGAGGAGGAGGAGGATGGTGCCTGGATGAACTACCATGACTAGAGGGTGTGAACTCGCACACGCTGTACTGGCAGCCTTGTCTCGAAGACGTTTCCGAAGGCGTCCTCAAAGTTCCCACAGTGGTCGGCGACGTCCCGCGGAAGACGAGGCTTTTTCTCGCCTCACAGGTGCAGTTATTGCAGGTGCAGCATCGCTCGTGCTGCTTGCCGAGCCGCTCCTCCCGCCCGCAGTAGTGCTGGTACCGACAGTGCTGGAGCTGCTGCTCTGGGAAGAAATCGTTGTGCAGCTGCAGTGGGGTTTCCATGTCAGTGCTGCCGTTTAAAGCAGCAGCAGCAGCAGCCGGGGACCACGGAGCACCCCACGAAGGGCGTTATGGTGCTTACGGGAGGACGGAGCCGCTGCAGGAAGAGACCCATTTCGGCTCCGGTAGGAAGAGAGCGGAGTCTCCGATTGGGCAGAGGGGACCAAAACAACTGCCACGACGTCATGAACAGGTTGCAACCATGAGAAGTGAAGCCCGGCCTCGTTTCATCAGGATCAGCACAACCTGGGCTCCCTTTATATCCCCCCCCCTCACTGAGAGAAAACCAACAGAGAGAAGTTCAGCTTTTAAAAGTAGAGACCAGAGCACATTAAGGTGCCCCCTGCCCCCCTCCCTCTCTGATAATGTCAGACCTGCTCCTGCTCATTTCCTCTGTATTGATCTGTGGAACACGCGCGCATCTCTCTGATTTACATTCAGCCCACTGGCCACGTGACCGTGCGGACCCACATGTGGGGGGGCTCGTGTCCGCAGCCGCAGACTGATGTGACCGCTGGTGGCTGCGTTATTAGTGGAGGACAAGAGTTATTTCAGAGCCGGGGGGGGGGGGGCATAAAGACACCCGGCAGGTTCATCTAACATGGGAGTTTGAGTTTGAGTTGTGTTTGAGTGTGTGTGTGTGTGTGAACATCATCAGAGCAGAGCTGAGCCCTGTGAGGACCCTTAAAACAGGGAAAATGTGAACGGAGTTCTGAACGGACGGAGCGCTGCTTAAAACAGGGAAAATGTGAACGGAGTTCTGAACGGGCGGAGCTCTGCTCTCACTCCTCCACCGACCAACTTTCAGCTCCGCTCGCTCATTGATCAGCAGATCCTCTGCACAGGATCGCAATGCGCACTTACTCCTGATTGGCCAGGCCCTCACACCACGTGACACCCCCACCTTCCCGAGCCGGAAGCCTGCCCCCCCCACCCCCACCCTCCCCCATCTGTGAGAGGGATCCAGTGAATGAAGACAGTCTGCATCACAGACTGATGGGCACGGGAGAACATCAGCACCCCCCACCACCTGAGCCTGATTATTAGAA
The DNA here is from genome assembly GCF_042242105.1 of Pempheris klunzingeri. NCBI lineage: Eukaryota > Metazoa > Chordata > Actinopteri > Acropomatiformes > Pempheridae > Pempheris > Pempheris klunzingeri. The sequence goes on from NC_092030.1 coordinate 307,171, forward strand.
GAACACGAGGAGGACACAGAAACACCCCAGGGTCAAACCTCCCTATGATTTATGCACTTTATACCGTTTTTTCCTTTTCCGCTGTGAAACGTTTTCACAGATATTGAACTATTAAACAGATATTTCTGATCATCTACTCCCAGTAGAGCCACTGTGACGTCCTCTGGGATATCAGACGGAGGGCATCAAACACCTCCCGAACAAACCTAGATATAATATCTATATTATGATATATAAGACGTATGAGTGTGAGCAGCATCATGCAGGTGTTGGGATGCTTCGGTCCCATTCTGGATATCAGAATCAGAATTACTTTAATAATCCCCAGGGGGAAATTGCTTTTTGTTACACACAGCTCCAAAAGAATAAGAATAGTATAATATTATAATAACAATAACATTATTGCTGGTGTTCTAAAGAACCTGGTTATTATTTTCCATCTAAATATGTGAACCTCTAGAGAGTTATGTGTGCTCATACAGAGGAAGATGTCATATCATTTATTAATTTCTTACTAACACTGTTTCCCATCTGTATTTCTATCATGGATTTTTCTGCAGTAGGTGTTTTGTGACCCCCCCCCCCCATTCTTTTTACACCGTCAAAAACAGTTAGAGATTTATGATCAAGTCACTATAATTAGCAGAAGTGCACTCATTAGTCCCACACAGATTACTCATTCATGCCCTGTGTTAGTGTCTGCGGAGCTGTTACTGCGCCCCCCAGTGGTGGAGGTTCACTAAAACCACCGATGGATTCAGGATGCAGTGAGCTGCATCATGGGGGCCACACGCTGAAACCTCACAGTCATGTCTCCAGCTGAGCGTTATGAAGGACAGGTGTGCAGCGGACAGGTGTTTCAAAGCACAGAGAGCTGTGACGTCCACACAGGAGTCCTGCAGAAAGCAGAGAGGGAGAACATCAGGCATCAGATCACCTGTAAAACACCAACAGAATTCATGAACAGAGCTAAATGTAAAGGTTTCTGTATGAATTTACCTGTGTAGGTTTACCTGCTGTCCTCATCATCCTGACAAGCAGACAGAAAGATGTGGAGCGAGGCGAAGAGAGCAAACCGACTTCCTCTGGTCCGTTAAGACCACCAGAACACCAACGGCTCCCTAAACTAAAGGTTTCACTGAGAGTCTCCTCCCGAACCTCCTGAAGTGCAAAAGCACTCACAACGCCCCCCCCCTCCAGAAGAAGGCAGTCTGATCTCACTGATGATTCACTTCAGTCACTACTGCTGATCTGCATCATGCAGTCTGAATGAACGGAGCCACAGAGAGTCTGATGTGGGGGAGGGAGGGTCTCCGTCACTGTTTCCTCTCTGAGAGCTGCGGTCCGTCGTCCCTTTAGTTACCAAGAAGGGTTTAAAACAGCTGCAGACTCAAATCAGATTTAAACTGAACAGACTCACTGAGTGTTTGTCTGATAGTTTAAACCATCGACGTGAATCTGTTTGAATTCTTCTCTGTATGAGAAGTTTCTCACCAGGTGTCCTTAGATGTCCTCAGGTGTCCTCAGGTGTCCTTAGATGTTCTCAGGTGTCCTCAGATGTTCTCAGGTGTCCTCAGATGTCCTCAGGTGTCCTCAGATGTCCTCAGATGTCCTCAGGTGTCCTTAGATGTCCTCAGGTGTCCTCAGGTGTCCTCAGGTGTCCTTAGATGTCCTCAGGTGTCCTCAGGTGTCCTTAGATGTCCTCAGGTGTCCTCAGATGTCCTCAGGTGTCCTCAGGTGTCCTTAGATGTCCTCAGGTGTCCTCAGATGAGCTCCTGTGGGTTTATCTTCAGGAGAAACTGTGGCTGTTGCAGGAACATCGACCCCCCCGATGATAAATATCTTAAGCTGTGTTTCATTCTGCTCTCTGAAGGCCTCAGGTGAGGTGAGGAGGACAAAGGTGGTGGCTGTGATGGAGGATGATGGTGAAGGTTTTCTGTGTTGCTCGTGTCCAGCAGCAGTGACGATCACCAGGAAACCTTTAGAGCAGGGGTGTCCAAACTGTTTTCCCCGAGGGGGAGAAAAACATACAAAGGGCTGGGCCGGTCACTGGGAGTGAGCTATACTGCTCACTTTAACTTTAATGGAGGTAAATTCTGCTTGATAGCTGAATATGATTCAAGAAAAAAAAACAGCCTTTCCATCAGTGGGCTTTCATTTATTAGTTGTGGTCCAAGCTGCTCTTTGCCTTGTAGGCTCTTGTTCAGTGTGATCAGGTGATCAGTGAGATCCACTAAACCTGGTGCTCAAATTAACAACCTCACCTCCACTTACTTGCCCCTCGGTGGACACCGTAGATTCCTTTGAGCTCACCTGTCCCAGCTGGAGCTCCATCCATCGTACCTCCACACAGCTCGTCCCATTTAAGTCCCATCATGCCAACTGCACCTGGCCCAGCTTCAAATACATCCTCACCTGTCCTGGTGCTCTTTAGCCTGCTAACATCCAGCAGCTCCTCCGTAATGTAAAAGTGATCTTCATTAGTTATTAGCTGTGCTCTGATCGCACACTGCGTCTCAAACTTTCTACTCTCACCTGCTCTCTTACGTTTCCTTAATTCTGCCATTTTGGGTCACCTGTAGCACATTTCTTCTTCTATTACTCATTTTATAGAGAAGCTGCCTCGTTCAAAGACCGTTACTCCACCTAGTGGTGAGACTGAGAAGTACAACACAGTCCAGTGCAGGTTCCACGTGTGGGCCGTGTTCCAATACAGTTTTAGAATTTCCTGCGGGCCAGTGAAAATTGGAGCACGGGCCGTAGTTGGGCCGCGGGCCGTAGTTTGGACACCCCTGCTTTAGAGTGTGTTCATGTGGTGGATCTGAGCGTGTCCTCTTTGAAACACTAATCTGACTGTGTGCGTGGGCGACACACTCACCTGGTGCTAGTTCATCGTGAGGAACAAAGGTTAGAATAGTTGATTCCTTTTCTAAGATCTGTTGTCTCCTGACTTGACAGACTCCATCTCAGCTGTGGTGCTTTGCTGCAGACTCTTCTGACCTCTCTGCCTCTGGAGGCCTGAGGATCCAAGACCTGATCTGTCAGACCCACTGCAGTCCTCCCTCAACCACGCTGGAGTCTGGGACCAGGACTGAAGTCCTCACGTCTCTGGTGATTGTGGTGTGTTATTTTGCAGGGACCTTTGAGGACCGCTCCGTCGGCACTGCGGTTTCTTTGGTCATTGACGGTAAACAAACCCTTTGCTTGCACAGATTGTGGGACTTTTAGTGGGTTAAATCAAATGAAACTTTAATGGTCATGTTGATGTTTTACAGTCTGAATGTTCCGTGGACAAATATTCACACCGTGTCCTTACAAATGAATTATTAACGCAGAGAAAGCTCCAGAAAATGTTGATGTTTTGCTTCAGCAGGAGAGTGAAAAGGCTTCTGCATGTTGTTCAGGCCAAAGCAGAAATAATGGTCTTAATATTTCATTCTTTTGTTTTCCCCGGTGTTCGTGTGGTTGAGAATAATGTGAATTCTTAACTCTGCTATTATCATTGTAGTTTTATTACATGAATCTGTGCTAAGAGCTGCTGTTTGTCCGTCTGGACGTTTTCTGCTGCTCATCACGAGCACAGCAGGTTCGGTCTCAGCGAACTCAGGCTTCCAGTGCTTCCAGTGCTTCCAGTGCTTCCAGTGTTTCCAGTGCTTCCAGTGTTTCCAGTGCGTCCAGTGCTTCCAGTGTTTCCAGTGCTTCCAGTGTTTCCAGTGCTTCCAGTGTTTCCAGTGCTTCCAGTGCTTCCAGTGCTTCCAGTGTCGTCTGCATGCCGCCCACAGGCTCATGGGCTCCACCACAGAACGGGTCAGACTGTAGAGTGATTCAGACCCCCCAGGAGTCTGAATGTGTGACACCAGTCTGATATTAAACAATAAATCAGTCCACATTATAGATCCTGTACTGGTCAAAGGCCAAGTGGTGCTGCTTCTTTTAGCCGGGGGAGGGGACACCACAGGGACTACTTTTAGAACTGAGGATGACAGAAAGTTAACTAAAACTCACAGGAGTCATAAATATTCATGTTAACTGTGAAAAACCACCAACACTCTTATTACACACTATCCACTGAATGAACCAGTCTGGTAGTCTGACACAGACAGGAGATAAAAACAGAGAGAGGAGGAGGAGGAGAGGAGATGAGGAGGAGGATTCTCCTGGAGGACAAAGGATAAAAAGAGGTCCCAGGTGCTTTATTCATACGGTAGTTTTCAGAGCACAGAAGAGGAGACACGAAGGTCACATGACCACTACAGAAACACCACAGAGGAAGAACTCCGTTCACTGGATGAACAGCAGAACAACCAGCGGTGACATGAATAAAAAGTGAAACTGTGTAGAAAACCTCCCCCCATCTTTGCCTCCATGGTGCCGAAATGAAGCGAACATGGTTTATTTAGCTCGGAGTCATATGGACAGCTGACTGCAGAGACACGGCAGCGTTCTGCAGCTGTTTTCACTGCAGATCCTCCTCTCGTGTCGCTGACACCTGAATCCACAGACGCTTGGAGGCGCGTCACAGCTGACAGAGGAGCCATTTGTGCTGAGCTGGAGATTTACTGGCAATCTGGTTTAAGAGCCACGCTCAGGGCCCCGGCGGAGCGGCACCCACCGAGGGATTTACACTCTCAGGTTTCAGCTGCATGTCCACGAGCACAGGGACGCTGCTGCGTTTGTCATTTTGTCATTTGTGATCAGGAGGGTGCACACAGACAGGAAGTCCGCTCTGGTCACATGACTGAGGTGTGTGCGTCCACGGTCACTCTTTGGTCTGCTTACTTCACAAACACACGTTTGACATGTCTGAACATTGTGATTATTATTAACAGCATCCTCTCGTTAAAGTCCTGCCATGGGAGATCACAGCATGGATCCTGTGACTGGCACTATGAGGACACGTTTGACGTGATGTCTCTTTGTGAGCGGCTGATAAAAAGTCTTTGTCATCTGCTGTAAGAGAGTATGAGCCGACTCTGAGCCCTGATGACGGCTCACGTGTGTTGGGGGCTTTTTTTAAACCACTCTTACCGAGTCGACTACGGTTGTGTTCTTCACCAAATAACCTTTACATGAGCAGATCGGCTGTCTGACTGTGGCTGGACAGCTTGGCTACTGCTCAGAACAAACACAACCTACTATAAGATGTTAAATAATCAGCAAAGTGAGCTGTGGGGGAACCTAATCGCTTCTGATGGGTACATAAATCAATTATCTGCTCAACCTTTCAGCAAAATGCGTCCACGACATCGTAATGATGTGAGCAGATTGACTTTTATATATTTTACTAACACACGGTGGTGTACATACGACATGTTATTAAAGAGCTTCCTAGAGCTGAACTGGAGCAGAGTCTCGGCACACAGACCCCCGACAAGCCCAAGATCACTTCTAGTTTTCACTGTCAGTGTAATCAGCCGGCCTGAGGCCTCACTGTGGGGACACGCCGTGTTACTGTGACTGAGAGCTAACAGTGTGACTGTCCTGGTGATCGGAAGAGCAGCGGAGGAGTCACGTTCACTATTATACATTATACATTCAGACTACGTTTGGAAGGTGTTGAACATGTGGTTTCCGACTGGGATTGTCCCGCTGAGGTGGAGGAGAAGCTGCAGAAGCATCAGCTGGTAGAAGTCACTGCGGCCGGACTGCAGTTCACACTCAGATAAAGAGAATATAGCGAGTGTGTAGCTCCTTGTAAAGTGAACCTGTGAGCCATTCATTATTCATCGGGATCGAGCGTTGCCATGACTCTCTGTCTACTTGGGAGGACCTTACCAGTTTGGCACGACTCCTGGAGCGTCTCTTTCTGCTGCCAAGTGTTGCTCTGACTCACACTGAGAACACGCTGCCACCTCACAGCAAACCTAAAGTCGACCAGAGGCTCCAGGAGCGCCGGTGTTTGGCAGGTTTGATTGATGATGTGCGTCACCGATCAGTCACAGCAACAATGCTGGAGGTTGTTCATGCAGAGCTCTGTCATATAGAGTACAAGTCATTTCATCTAATGTGGCTTCAACCGCTGCTTGTTTCCATGTTACAGAGAGGTGACGCCTTTCCAAGGTGTCGTTAACTTCCACTAAAGGTTTATGAAGCTTGTTGGACGTGAATGTAATGACATAAGACGCGGGGTACAACACAGCTGTAGAAAAGCTTGGATAGCAGTGAATCACATTCTCATTATTGGGATGAGGTGACATTTAGCAAACGACTCCAGGAAGAAAGTGATGAAACAGTTCAGCTGACTTCAGTAAAGGTGTATTCCACTGATTAATGCTGCACATGAATGAATACCAGTCTGAGCCTGCTGCCCCCAGTAAATGTGTAACAGTAAAAGTGTGTACAGTGACTCAGTAATGGTGCTTCACACTTAGCAAACATTAGCCAATAAGGCTCCGGAGTGATGCTGCCTCTGCTTATGGATCAGCTTCTCATGTGAACACCACCAAGTGCTGCTGCTGTGAGGTGACTGATCCCTCACACACACACACACACACACACACACACACACACAGTAATGCTGCTCTGTGTTAGCAGGAGGCTAAAATGTCATCTTTGTTCTTTTTAACCAGGATGGTTCAGCACGGTCCTTCTGTCTCAGGCGTTTCCATTTTCTCTCTGCGCTCTCGGTGGCTATAAAACCAGCCATCCTTCTCCTCTGCCTTTGGCAGGTGCAGCGTATCCTCCACTTCTCATTTATAATCTGTATCTGCTCTCACTTTCCCTCCTCACACACTATGATCCTCAGGCTGATCTCAGAGCCCTGATTGTCTGTCTGTGGCTCTGCAGGAACATGGTGGCTCCCTTTAGCTCATATATAGAATTATATATCCACGTAGAGCAGCCAAACACCGCCAGGTTCATACAGAGGGAACAGGTCTATCCACAGATCCACTGACTGAGGACGTCACACATGACGACAGAAAACTGACCAGGAGAGAAAAGGTTTTCTTCCTTTGACCTGCGCTGAGGTTTCTACCGGGGGACGGTGACGTCCATCAGCCTGTCGGCTCACCACCACCTCTTAGCGTGACGTTCGTGGTCCCCAGAGAACAAACCCTGCTGACTGGACTCTGGTGATCCCCTCACATCTCCTCCAAACCTTTCACTGACTGATCACATCGCAGGCTGGTTGTGTTTAGTTTGATCATTGTCACATGGGTCTGTTTCAGCCCCCCGAATGGTTTTAATCACTCAGACGTGTCTTAATGATGTTTTGGTGGGAGGAGGTGCTTCACTGGTTCCTCATTACTCCAGTGAGTGCGTGCGGTGACGTGCTGTTTGTGCAGCATCAGCCTTTTGGTTTCAGAGCGGGTTACTGTTACTGTGTATAAACTGATACAGATGATACGTAAAAATGGTTTACGACGCCTGCTTTTACGCACCGTCAGCCCTTCCTGGGTGTAAATCCAGCCTCTCTGGCGGCTGCAGAGGCTTTCATCTCCTCCAGGAAGCAGCCGTCCTGACAGCTCTGTAGAGCTCTGTGTCAGCCGTGTGCCGTCATCCAGAGCCGGAGACGGTGCAGGACGTCCGTCGGCTCCTTCCTGGAGGTCAGCGGTGTGACGCCAGTGCAGGTGACGGCCCGATGCATCGCTCTGGTATAGATGGACCAAATGTTTCCAGCTCGTGGAGACGCTCGGGGTCGTCAGAGGAATTCATGTAGCATAAAGGGAGAGTACACGACCTGCTGCTGTGGGATCCCACTGCTCCCAGAACAGTTATTAGTCAGAAGTGATCATTAGGCATTTTATTCATTAACAGTCATGTTTGTATTACTACAGTGGTTATGGCTGTCAGTGTCTGTCTGACTGTCTGTCTGTCTGCCTGTCTGTCTGTCTGACTGTCTGTCTGACTGTCTGACTGTCTGTCTGTCTGACTGTCTGACTGTCTGTCTGCCTGCCTGTCTGCCTGTCTGTCTGTCTGCCTGCCTGTCTGACTGTCTGTCTGTCTGACTGTCTGCCTGTCTGTCTGCCTGTCTGACTGCCTGTCTGTCTGTCTGTCTGCCTGCCTGTCTGTCTGTCTGAGACTGCCTGTCTGTCTGCCTGTCTGTCTGTCTGTCTGTCTGTCTGCCTGTCTGTCTGTCTGTCTGACTGTCTGCCTGTCTGTCTGTCTGTCTGACTGTCTGCCTGTCTGTCTGACTGCCTGTCTGTCTGCCTGTCTGTCTGTCTGCCTGCCTGTCTGACTGCCTGTCTGACTGTCTGCCTGTCTGACTGCCTGTCTGTCTGTCTGACTGCTGTCTGACTGTCTGTCTGCCTGTCTGTCTGCCTGCCTGTCTGTCTGTCTGTCTGTCTGTCTGTCTGTCTGTCTGCCTGCCTGACTGTCTGTCTGTCTGACTGCCTGTCTGCCTGCCTGTCTGTCTGACTGTCTGCCTGTCTGACTGCCTGTCTGTCTGTCTGACTGCTGTCTGACTGTCTGTCTGCCTGTCTGTCTGCCTGCCTGTCTGTCTGTCTGTCTGTCTGTCTGTCTGTCTGTCTGCCTGCCTGACTGTCTGTCTGTCTGACTGCCTGTCTGCCTGCCTGTCTGTCTGCCTGCCTGTCTGTCATGCTAAGCTAAGCTAACCGGCTGCTAGCTTCATATTAACAGCACAGATTCCTGTGATTGTCTTACTTTCCGGTGGTCCTGGCAGCTGCTGGCTGGTGAAACCAAACCTGACCTGGAGGAGCACCAGTGCAGAGCGATTCTTCATTTGTTCCACATCTGAAAAAACATTTGGTTTCAGGCCAAATTCATAATCACGTCTTGTGTTTCCACAAGCTTTTAAAGAGATTGCAAGACAATAAATAACTTTTTTTAGTATACAGTCTGTCCAAAGTCTGTCATCATCACTGATCCTTAAGAAAGCATACTGAAGTGACACACAGCAGACTCTGCTTTCTGTCTCCTTCTCTTCCATTTCCTCTTCAGCCCGAGCACAGAGTTAATCATTCCAGTGCAAAGTTAAATATCTGCTGCACTGTTTCGGTGTGTGAATGATCTGGAGGGACAGCAGACATGACAACGGGCAGACTCCAGCTATGCCACAGTACCTGAAGCTCCTGGTAGGTAATATTTCAATTTATTTCCTTTGTCTACCTCCCATATTTTTTTGGATGAGGGTTCAGAATGAGCTCTATTCAACAAAGAACAGCCCAAATACTACAGTTAATTAGTTAATCAGGATTGGAGTGCTGGCTGCAGCTCGCAGAGGCAACGCTAATAATCTGAGTGATGTGAGCCGTTAAAGGAAAAGTGATGATCCGACATGTTTGACATCCAACTAAACGTGCTCTCGTTCGTCGCTGTAACTGTTTCTGCAGCTGGACTATCCTGTAGTGATCGCTGCCATTGTTGTCTCTGGCATTGGTGGGACGTTTCAGTATGGATTCAACGTGTCTGTGATGACCTCCCCCTCAGCTGTAAGGAGACCCACCTGACACACGGTCAAATGTTCTTTATAAAATGTGTTCCACAGCTGCAGTAACGACCCCGGTTTGGCCTTTTTGGGGAAAGAAACCTTGATACTGAAGATGATTTTCTGAATTAACGGCAGTGGAAATGAGGCTAAAGGTCCATGTGCTGATTCCAGTTCATAAAGGAGCTGGTGAACACGACGTGTCGGCGCAGGTACAACGTCACCTTGGAGCAGTGGCAGCTCTCGCTCATCTGGTCCTTCACCGTGTCCATCTTCTGCATCGGGGGGTTACTGGGGTCGCTGCTGATCAGTCCGCTGCTGTCAAAGTTTGGCAGGTCAGCGTGAGCGCCGTCCAACACACCAAAGTAAGAAGGCGTTTGGATGTTCAGGCTTTGGAGCAGAGCTCTGTGTGTGTGTCCTGCAGAAAGCAGTGCCTGCTGCTGAACAACGCTGTGGCCATAACCGGAGCCGCGCTGATGCTGCTCAGCCAGACTGCCAACTCCTTCGAGATGATCATGGTGGGACGGTTTCTCTACGGAATCAATTCAGGTGAAGCGCCTGTATGAGCAAACCCTCCTTTTCCTCTCATTTCTTCACAGACGGCCGCTCCATCACCCTCAGCTGCCCGTTTAACCCTGCAGATGATCGATTTCTATTTATGCTTGTCACTATCACATTCCTAAGTTCCCTCGGCCATTCGTCACCCAGCTATCGATCCTTATTGACTCTTCTCCAAATGTATGATTCCCCTGTGTGCGCCTCCAGGAGTCAGTTTCTCGGTTCACACCCTGTACCTCACCGAGTGCGCCCCCAAGAGGCTGCGAGGGATGGTGGGCGTGACCGTCTCCACCTTCATCTCCTTCGGGAAGTTCTGTGGTCAGCTGCTGGGGATCAGGTGAGCTGTCACGGATACTGTGGAGAGTTAAGTAAGGGCTCAGGTGGTGGGAGGCTCAAATGACGGCTCACGTGTGAACAGACGTGTCTCAGAGACCAGCGGTGTCCTCTCCCTGGGGGGGGCAGCGCCGAGGGAACCTTCAGTCCTGATCAAACATAAAAAACATACATGTTTTAGGAAAATGTAGACGTTCAGCTGTTCTGGTGGTCTGTCCGCCACTCTGATCCAGACAGACACATCTACAGGCTGACCGACATTTTTTAATGAAATCTATCAACAACTATTGGTCTGATCAATGCCCCCCCCCCCCCAGAATCAACTGTATGTGAATCATCAGCACAAAATGAGTGTTTAGTGCTAAACTTAGCGTGCTAACATGCTAAACTAAGGTGGAGAACATGGTAAACATACCTGCTAAACGTTAGCATGTTAGCAACCCCTCAGAGTCAGTGTTAGTGTGCAGCACTGCCCTGGGCCCCTCCCCTGTAGCGTGCTGCTGAAGATGATGTTGTCCTTGCAGTGAGTTACTCGGCACAGAGGGGGGGTGGCCCTGGCTGCTTGGCTTCAACGGTTTCACGGCGTTGCTGCAGCTCTCCACCCTGTCCTTCCTGCCAGAGTCTCCCAGATTCCTGCTGCTGGACAGAGGAGACCGCCCGGCCTGCGAACAAGGTGTGAGGAGGCCTTTCTGGCTCCAGGCCCCCCCCCCCCCCCCCAAGTATAAATCCTTTTTAAAGGAAGCTGTGATGGTCGCCTCCTTAATCTGCCACTCTGTCGTGCTGCCCTAGCTGTGAGGAGGCTGTGGGGCAACAAGGACTGCAGCAGGGAGGTGGAGGAGATGCTGGAGGAGAACGCCACCCTGCAGAGCGTCCGCAGCCACTCAGTGCTGGAGCTGATCCAGAACCGCGCGGTCCGCTGGCAGCTCCTCACCATCGTCGTCATCTTCACCACATTGCAGCTCTGTGGCATCAACGCTGTGAGTGACGTCGAACACACAAACCTACAGCCTCTCGTCTGTCTCATGAGACAGTTTAAAAAACTAAAACAACCTTTGACCCTTTCAGCCTCTGGATGCTGACAAAGATCTCAGCTGCTCTTCCGTCACATTTCGGACGGTTTGGTGTGTTTGATGAGTTTTGATCTGTGACATTTGATAAGAGCTCAAGTTGGCATTTATGCTTCATTTCTCCCCAAAGCCCAAACTTCTCCAGTCAGAGCACACCAGCATGTGTTCACCTCATCCTACAGACACATTTATTCTTTTCCAACATGAACGGCGTGTGAAATAATAGCCGAGCGTCTCTCAGCCCATCATGGATGTTAAACTCCGGCCTGAATGTCTCAGGTCTCATTGAAACTCTTCTCTCCAGGTCTACTTTTACTCCTTTGAGGTGTTTCGTGCGGCAGGAATTCAGGACCAGCAGCTGCGGTACGCGGCTCTGGGAACAGGCCTGTGTGAGGTGTTCACCTCCGTGGCCTGTGTGAGTCCACCATGTTTTCAGACACACACACACACACACACACACACACACACACACACACACACACACCCCTTTAATCTGAACCATCTATGGCTCATGTGTAGTCAGAGCGCCCCCCGGTGGCTCACTGCTGAAATGTGCTCTGCTGTTGCAGTTCATGATCATTGAGAACACAGGTAAAAAAGTCCTTCTGGTCAGAGGATACCTGGGCATGTCTGTGACTCTGGTCCTGCTCACCGTCACTCTGTACCTGCAGGTGAGTCCCGACAGACCCCCCCACGGCCTGCAGCCTGTCTCTGCACACCCCGACCCTCCCTACAGGACACTGCTGGCTGTTCTCCCTGTGCTTTTCCCCAGAGTCACGTCTCCTGGGTGCCGTACTGCAGCATGACCCTCATCTTCTTCTTCATTTTCTTTTTTGCCATCGGACCAGGTAGAGCTCGTGTTTACCCGGTGTCTCTGTTATAATGGTCTCACTGTCGCTGCAGCGTCTACACCCCTGCTGTGTTCTCCCCCAGCTGGAGCAGCATCTCCTCTCCCAGGGGAACTCTTTACTCAGTCATTCAAAGCAGCTGGATACACCGTCGCCTGCAGCCTCAACTGGACAGGCCTGTTTGTGCTGGGGATGGTCTTCCCCGTCTTAGCGGTGAGTCCTGTTCAGTTTCACATGTTCAGCTGGCATCACTCAGACTGACTCAGCTTCCTCTGCAGGACACTCTGCATTACTTTTGCTTCCTCATATTTCTGTTCTTCTGCGGCGGCTGCGCACTGTTTGTGAGGTTCAACGTCCCGGAGACCAGGAACCGGACGGTGCTGGAGATCGCTGCAGAGTTTCAGAGGATGCACAGCAAGTCTGGAGAATCGCAGAGGGAGAAAATGTCTGAACAGAAAGCCAGCGGAGCCCAAACACACGAGACCAAACTGTGATTGTGCTCCCAGAGGTCATGAAGGGTCATCTGTGCTATTACAGAGCGGCTGTCATTAAAGTGGATCCACTCTGTTTGTCACAGATCTTAGTTTGTTTTCACTTTGACATTCATTTATTGTGTGTGTGTGTGTGTGTGTGTTT
>NC_092030.1:325000-335000 GCF_042242105.1 Pempheris klunzingeri
CTGTGATGACTCAGGAGAGACTCTGTGTGCTCGAGCTGAAATAACTTACCTTCAGACATCCTGCACGTTACAGTCGCTCATGAAAACACAGCCTGTCGGGGGGGCGTCGGTGTGACTGAACGTCCTTCTTACTGTTGAATCTGAAGAGCAAAATAATGTGCTGCGTGTTGATAAAGTCACTGATACAGATAGTAGATTTACTCAAACACTTTAATATTTCCAGTTTATGCAGTTGTTTTGGCCCTGGGGCCAACAAGACAAAGAGCCCACACACACGACTCAAGAACACTTTCAGAATAAAATTAGGGGGGAAAAGAGGAAAGCACTCACACTGAAGAAAAACTAAGGCTACACTAAACATACAGCGACAGTAAACAAAATCTAATCTAAATGCACAAAGACGTCTTCTTCTTCTTCGACCGGGCCTGAAGCAGAAACAAACACTGGTACAGGGTTAGGGTTAGACTATATATACACCAGGTAATGGGGAACAGGTGGAGACAATCAGGGAGGGGCTGGACAATCAGGGAGGGGCTGGACAATCAGGGAGGGGCTGGACAATCACAGAGGGCGGGAAACATGAGGGCAGGAAGTAAACACATCTGAAACGAGAGGGAGACAGGGGTACTTCAAAATAAAACCCGGAAGTGACAGGACAACACGAGAGACGGGATCAGAGGATCATGACACTGTTACTGTCACGTGACTTAATGAAAAGCCGACTGTGTGACTTTGTGAGTTTGGATGCAGCAGAAACACCAACACAGACTGATGAGTGTCGCTTTGGTGTTTAATAGACGATCAGTCGTTTGTTTTATTGACCTGTGATACGTTTGTGTTCCACAGGGAAGAGATTCAAAACTACTACCCCAACAAGTTCATCCAGAGAGACGACACCGACCGCTTCTACGTCCTCAACACCCTCTTCAACCTGTCAGGTATCAAACACACCTGGAGGGTCACTGTGACGACTACACCCTCACTGTAATCGTGTCATTCTGGGGGGGTTTCTGCCCCAGACTCTAAACACAATGTTAAAAAGGGGACGTTTCAGAGTAAATGTACTCACCAGCTGACCTGCTCCCTGCAGAGACGTACCTCTACACCTGCCTCGTGGACTTCTTCACCAGATGCACCAGATACACAAAGTGAGAGACTTTTTGTATTGATTTGTTGTAAGTGAAGCCCAGAATTGCTCCTTAAACCCCGTAAACTCTCTGCTCCAGCCTCCTGAAAGGTTACCAGCACGGCGACTTGTTCATGTCCTACAGAAACATGTTCCAGGACGTTCGAGACGCCATGGACTTCATCCACGACTCGGTGAACTAACAGCTCCGTCGTCTCACTGTTGGCAGGAGAATCACAGTCAGTGTGTGTTTAGTACCTGATCCGCTGTGTCTGTGCTCAACAGGGGATCCTCAAAGGGCGAACCATCAAGAATTTGGATAAATATGTCTTCAAAGATGTGAGGACACTGACCTTTTAGCAATCTGACAAAGACAGGTTGAATTACTCTAAACGCTGATGTCCTCTTCACAGCCAAACCTCGTGGTTCTCTTGACCCGGCTCAAGGAGGTGGCCAAAGTCTTCCTGGCCACCAACAGCGACTACAGCTACACGGAGGTGAGACTCTCCACCTGTCGGTAACACCACCGAAACACTGACTCTTGTCCTAACGGCTGTTCTCTGCGTCTCCGTCCAGGCCATCATGAAGTACCTGCTTGAGAGCAACGTGAAGGTGAGCAGACGGTCCGCTGTGAACGTTCACGCACTGTTGGGTCGGACGATGATGTGACTTTAGCGTTTGTCTTCGTCCCAGAACGGAGGCGTGAAAACGTCCTGGCACAACTTCTTCGACCTGGTTGTCGTGGACACGAAGAAGCCGCTGTTCTTCGCAGAGGGGACGGTGCTGAGGCAGGTGGACACGGTAGGAACGAGCCCGGAGACTTTACATGTTGGTGCCGGAGCGCGGCAGCTTTCAGTCACACCGTGTGTTTTGGACGCAGGACACGGGAAAGCTCCGGATCGGGACGTACACGGGAGACCTCCAGCACGGGACAGTTTACTCTGGAGGTGAGACCGTTTCATTATATTCATCTAATGGATGAAGAAGGTTTGTACTCTCAGCACTGACACTGTATTTAACACTGTCTCCAGGTCTCCAGGTCTCACATTAAGACCGTTAATAAAATAGGATCAGACCTCAAAACAAATTCTCTTCACAAGGACAAATAAAGAAAAGCGTGGAAGCAGAAAGTAATCAGAAGATTCAGAGAAGTTCTTCAGCTGTGTGGTTTGAATTTCACTGTTCAGCATTTAAAAAAGGTTTTCTGCCAACCAGTCCTGAACCACAGACAGGCAGGCAGACAGGCAGGCAGGCAGACAGACAGGCAGACAGACAGGCAGGCAGACAGACAGGCAGGCAGACAGACAGACAGGCAGACAGACAGGCAGACAGACAGACAGGCAGGCAGGCAGACAGACAGGCAGGCAGACAGGCAGACAGACAGGCAGACAGACAGACAGACAGGCAGGCAGACAGACAGGCAGGCAGACAGACAGGCAGGCAGACAGACAGGCAGACAGACAGACAGGCAGGCAGACAGACAGACAGGCAGGCAGACAGACAGACAGGCAGACAGACAGGCAGACAGACAGACAGGCAGGCAGGCAGACAGACAGGCAGGCAGACAGGCAGGCAGGCAGACAGACAGGCAGACAGACAGGCAGGCAGACAGACAGGCAGACAGACAGACAGGCAGGCAGGCAGACAGGCAGACAGACAGGCAGGCAGGCAGGCAGGCAGGCAGACAGACAGGCAGACAGACAGGCAGGCAGACAGACAGACAGGCAGGCAGGCAGGCAGGCAGGCAGACAGACAGGCAGACAGACAGGCAGACAGGCAGGCAGGCAGGCAGACAGGCAGGCAGGCAGGCAGGCAGGCAGGCAGACAGACAGGCAGACAGACAGGCAGGCAGACAGGCAGGCAGGCAGGCAGGCAGGCAGACAGACAGGCAGACAGACAGACAGGCAGGCAGGCAGGCAGGCAGGCAGGCAGACAGACAGGCAGACAGACAGGCAGGCAGACAGGCAGGCAGGCAGACAGACAGACAGACAGACAGGCAGACAGGGATGCTAACTTTGTTTATCTATGTAGAATTTCTATAACAGAACATAGAAATCCAAACAGGAATAGCACCCCTGACCACCGTCTGTCTCCAGGGTCTTCGGACATCGTCTGCGACCTGCTCAATGTCAAAGGGAAGGACATCCTCTACGTCGGCGACCACATCTTTGGCGACATCCTGAAATCGAAGAAGCGGCAGGGATGGAAGACGTTCCTGGTCGTACCGGAGCTCGCCAAGGAGCTGCAAGTGTGGGAGGAGAAGAAAAGTAAGCAGCAGCGGACCAGTGGGCTCAGTTTGGTGGTTTTATCCTCCTGGTGACTTTGTTGGTTTTGCAGATCTGTTCGAGGAGCTGAAACGTCTCGACGTCTTCTTAGCCGAGCTTTACAAGTGAGTGTGTGTCCCTCTGTAGCTGTGACATCACGAGTGTATGATCAGCTGATAAATGATTAGAGGCTTTGGTTCATCATCTACACATCATTAGTGACGTTAGCGTTCAGGGTGACCTTTTAATTCATCCTCAGTGCATGTACAACTATTAAACTAATGAAAGTAATTATTATTATTAAACTAATGAAACTAATTATTATTATTAAACTAATGAAACTAATTATTATTATTAAACTAATGAAACTATATTAAAGTCGATGCTGTCTCCTGTGTTTGAAGACACATGGACAGCAGCAGCCAGGAGTGTCCGGAGATCAGAGCCATTCAGGCGAGGATGAAGGTGAGCTCCTCACGGTGGGTCCTCAGGCTGTCCAGACCCTTCGGTATTCTGGTTTCTTCTAGAGGAGCTTTGGTATGAAAGGCTGCTCTGGTTTTCTGTTCTCGACCGAAACCAAAATACAAAGTGAGAATGCAGCAGAAACAGAAGACGTGCGGACTGAGGTGTGTCTCAGGTGAGGTGTGTCTCAGGTGAGGTGTGTCTCAGGTGTCTTCCCGTCTGTGTGAGCAGGTGCTGACCTACAGGATGGACATGTCTTACGGACAGATGGGCAGCCTCCTGCGCAGCGGGGCCAGACAGACGCTGTTTGCCAGCCAGCTGATGCGTTATGCAGATCTGTACTCCTCCACCTGCCTCAACCTGCTGCACTACCCCTTCAATTACCTCTTCATGGCCCCCCCAGTCCTGGTCAGCCACATTAAAGACATGTCGTGTCCTCGTTTGTTATGCCGGCGGCTCTCCACCTCACTCTCCCTCCTGAACTCTTTCAGATGCCCCATGAGGTCGTGTCGACGCACTCGGCGGACTTTACTTCCCCGGAGCTCACCGTCACCAACAACATCGTCAGGATGAACATCACCTGAGGTTGTGTGCGCGTCTCAGGAGGTGTGAAGATGAACGTGGTCCCTGAACGCCTCTCTGTGTGTGCTGCAGTGCTGAAGACTGTGAGGAAGCTGAAGATCACTGATGATCACTGATGATCACTGATGACTGTTTGTACCTGAGCTGGTACGAAGGTTTGCTGCAGCCTCCTTTAGGAAAAACTAAGCTACTGCTCCACCTAGTGGCCGTGAGGTGCTGTGCCTGATGCCTGATGCCTGTAGTGTTTGTAGAATAAGAGCATGCGGTGACGGACCGGGGGGGGCAGAGGGTTACTGTACATAGGAGTGGATCTGCCGCTCCAGGTGGTGCTGCACCTTTTCACTGAACTAAAGGGGAGAAACACCAGAGCCAGGGGGGCCTTAAAGCCTGCCTGTTGTTTTACATGTGTCGCCCACTGGGGGGCACTGAGCCCCCTCTGCTGCAGACCTGGAGATCAGTGTGTGTGTGTGTGTGTGTGTGTGTGTGTGTGTGTGTGTGTCACATGCCACATGTCTTTGTATAGCTGGGAGAACAATCTCTGGTTTTAACCCTCTGCTGTGGGGGGGGGGGGGGGGGGGGGGGGGGGGGGGCATCCCTGCACTGTGAGGACATTCTGCCTGGTTGTAAAAGTCAGTTTGAGGTGTCAGACTTGGCTTAAAGTTAAGGTCGGGTCTAGGCTGAGTTTAGGGTTAGGCTGTGATGGTTAAAGGTTGGGGGGCAGCAGGCCAACGAGTGTCCCCACAACTATAGAAAGACAAGAATTTGTGTGTGAAGAAGCTAAATTATCTCCTTTATTTTTATTCACTGCAAACATGACTTCATCTGGTGAGTCACAGCAACACTGTCTGTCTGTCTGTGTGTCTGTCTGTGTGTCTATCTGTCTGCCTGTGTGTCTGTCTGAAGGTCTGTCCATCCTCGCTGCTTACCGATTTAGATTTACAGGTAAATTAGACCCCCTGCATGTGGGGGCACCTCCCCCTGCAAACACACACACAGTGTGTCACAGTTTCTGTACACTGTCTGAGTGTACCTGGAGTTCCCTCCTCACCTGGATTTATATTTTTGTTGTTCGCTTCCTTTTTTTAAATGTTCTTCCTGTTTTATTTCCTCACCTGCACAGATCACCCCCCCCTGCTGTTTTATCCCTGTTGGCCTCTTAAAATAACCTCTGTTCTCTGACGTGTGATGTTTACTGACACATAGAAATAAAAGCAGTTTGGTGCAGAGTTCTTTACCTGAACGTTCCTGTGATCATTCATCAGTTCCTGGATCAGTGATCAGCTCCTGGATCAGTGATCAGCTCCTGGATCAGTGATCAGTTCTGGTCACGTTGAATTCAGCTCTGAGAAGCTGAGCTGTTTTAGAGGCTGGATGATGTCTGACGGTCGGTGAAGCTTCTCATCGCTGACAGTTTGGTATATAAAACACATTCTACATGTACAAAACATTTGGAACACATTTAGTATTTGGTGTCTTTAGAAGCCGGACTGTTTAATAACCGGTTCAGAGGTTCAATAACTCAGTCTGTGACTGAATGGGAACACGATGGTACCTGCAGGGTGTTTGTGGCGGACCGGTGGAGCCAGCAGGCCGTGGTCAGGGTCAGGGGACGATCTGAGGTTCTAGTGGAACAAACGCTGTTTTGCAGTCTGTAGTTTTCTGATTCTGCAGCTCAGCTAAAAGTGGTCAGATCGGCTGAAACGACAGCAGCAGAGCCAATCGGCTGATTTCTTTTAAATTCACTTCTGCTTTAATTTGTTTTTCCAATAAAATGACAAAGAACAAAAGAAAACATGACTTTTCTTAATGAGTTCATCTTTATTGAGAGAGAAGCCGACAGAACAGCAGCAGCTGTTTCTCACATCACAAAACTAATGAAAGAAAAACTCTTTAGAAATATAAAACTGTTTATTTCCTGTTTTACATTTCCCTCCCCAGCACACTCTCTGACAGAGATGTCGTTCCGGCCGTGGACCCTTCACGGGACCAGAACCCACAAAGGTTTGTTTAAAGTGGTTTTTCTGGATCTAATGAAACGCAGATGTCTTCACGTCGTCAGCTCGACTTCTCGGAGCTTCATCTGCACATGAACCCGCTTGGTGCAGGATCCTGGATCCTCTCTGCTCTCTGCTGAGCCTCAGTCACAAGCTGCAGAAGCTCCACCGGCCCCCATTCCACACATTCCACGATTTCCCAGCAAGCATTGCAAGCAAGCCTAAACAAGTCACGTTCTTTACTCGGGGAGAATTTCACACAGCCGAGCGACCGAGGTCTCCTCCTGCCCCCCCCCTCACACACACACACACAGTCCCTGTCCCCTTTCTGCTTTTAATAATTACTACTCATGTCCTGCTGCTGAAGCTTCAAACAGCGACTGGACTGTGGTTAAACACCCCCCCACCCCCCCCCCGAGCGGTCGGCCGACAGTCATCAAAACAAACCAGCCTCTTCAGTCTCTTCCTTCTCTGAACATGAGGCGCACAGGAGCTCTGACACCTAATCTCAGCACACAGAGAAAAAAAGACAAGAGAAGGCAAAACGTGAGGGGGAGCGAGGGCCTTGCCCCTGCATTCCTCCCTAACGTCCCCTCCCCCATCGACCTGCTACCACCGAGGATGCTCAAAAACACACGTCAACCTTTCCCCTCTTTTCTGTTTGGTATGACGACAAGACAGGTAAAGAAAAAGATCTCAGACCAAACCCCATTCAAAAAACTGTGGATTTAACAGAGAATTCACTAATCAGAGAATTTAGCAGCTCTGGTAAAGTTACTGTTTTAAAATGCATCAGACAGATTCTGGTTTTATTTAAATTTAGATTCACTTATTGATTTGTTCCTTTAATGATCCACTCCTCCCTGAGCCGTGCTGTGGATTAGAACCACCTCCACACGGGATGGACCTGTCACCATTAGCTGTATCCCTGTGGATGCGCTCTGGTCCTTTCCTCTAAATGTGGGTCAGGAGGGTGTCTTCTGTAAACACAGTCCAGGTAAACACTGTGTGTGCAGCAGGTCGGTGGACAGAGGCCTTCAGAGGCTTCAGAGGGGGCACGAGGCCTTCAGAGGCTTCAGAGGGAGCACGAGGCCTTCAGAGGCTTCAGAGGGAGCACGAGGCCTTCAGAGGCTTCAGAGGGAGCACGAGGCCTTCAGAGGCTTCAGAGGCTTCAGAGGGAGCACGAGGCCTTCAGAGGCTTCAGAGGCTTCAGAGGGAGCACGAGGCCCAGATGCTATGACAATACTATTGCACTGCTAGAATGGATGGTACAGTAGTGCAACACTGTCAGAGCAGCTGAGCTCAGCATGTGTCAGCACGTGGACACGGGGACAGCCATTCTTCACTGCCAAACGCCAACCACATTTAAATAAGCAACAATGCTGTTTGTCTGGATCCACCGGGGGTGGGTGGGGTGGGGGGGTCAGAGGAGAAGGCAGGTGTTTAAACGCTCAGATTGAGCTGAAATCTTTGGCGTTTTAGCGATGAAGGCTGAAAAATGAAGCCGCAGCAGCAGCAGAGGAGAAGCTTCGCCTGTGGGGGGGTCAGGGTCTCTGCTCCATCAGCCGATGCCCTTTTAATATTGCACTGCTCGTCTCAGTGTCCAGTAGTGCAACAGGAAAAGGGCAGCGGACGACAACATGGACTCCATCACCTGTGCTGCCCCACCTGTCTCTGGATCAGGCCTCAGCCCCTCCTGCACGGCCCTTCGAGGTGGAAGTCCTTCGGCCCCGGTGGGGGGGGGGGGCAGGTCAGGACGATGCAGTCCTCAGAGGTGGATGGAGCTCCTCCACCCACAGCACGGCCCACACTGCTCTCCCTCTGAATGACATGCACTCTAATCTGGACTGGGAGGGGGGGGGGCACACACTCCTAAAACTGAGAGCCCCCCCCCCACCTAAACTACCAGAGATAACTTCAGCTCTGGAAGAGAAGCAAGAGACAGAAAGTGTCTGAAAACTTCACAGAAAGTAGCCCCCCCCCCCAGCTCAGATTAAAGCGGACCAGGAGCTGCTAGTTTCAGTGCCTGTTACACAACCTACACAATGTGTAGCATGAGGGGGGGGGGGCGCTGGGAGGCTCCAGAGCAGCCCAGAGACCGACTCCTGCTGAACCCCCCCCCCCAGGTGTTCCTGCTGTTACCTGCTCAGCCTCCTCACTGCTCCACGCGCCCCGCAGGACATCAGCTGCCCCCCCCCCGCGCACAGCCGCGGCCACGAAACCGACCGACGACTTGTTAGATTGCACAACACACACACACACACACACACACACACACACACACACGGTGGAAGCCCCCCCCCTCCTTAAATCGCGTCCTGATCAAGTTTAGAAACGAGCGCGCGGACTGAACTCTGCAGCTGAAAACTTTTCCTGAGCTCTGGACTATTTACACACACACACACACACACACACACACACACACACACACACACACACACACACACACACACACACACACACACACACACCTCACCTCCTCTCCCTGCCCCCCCCCTCCTCCAAAAGCATGAATAGTATCTGCTCTGGGAGGGACGATCCGTTATAGAAGCAGAAAAGTTGTCCAGAAAACAAAGCGCCGAGCCCCCCCCGCGGCCCGCGGCCCCGAGGACGGACGCCGCCGCCCCGGAGCGGCTGTCCACGGCCCCGCAGCGGGTCTGGGGGGCTTCGGGGGGCAGAAAAAAGCGCGAGTGTTCCACGCAGCAGCCCACGGCCTCCGGATCCGGACTCCATCTTTGACTACTTGACATTCAGAGGCTGCCGGAGCGCATTCCTCGTTTGCATGCGCCCCGCTGATTGGCCCCTCCCTGCGCTAGTCTCCGCGCTCACAGGAGCCATTGGTTTGGGTCCGGCCCCCTCCACGCGGACACCGGACACCGGATTGGCTGCGCGCGGGGCAGCGTCACCGCGCGCAACGAATACCTGATGAGGTGGGTCCATTCACAAAACCCTGGCCGTGAGGAGTCCGGACACCTGATCACTGCTTTTAGTCACTCCGCGGCGCTGACGGGGCTCTAATTAGCCTCTAATTGGCCTCTGGGGGGGGGGGGGTCATCAGCTCAGATGTGGTTAAACCGGATTATCTCCTCCGTGGTGCAGCGGGGATCCGGCCCACACCAGCAGTCCCCTCAAGTCATCACTTTAGTAATGAGGCCCCGGGAACCCGGGCTCCGGGCTCCGGGTTCTGGACTCCAGGCTCCAGGCTCCGGGTTCCGGGCTCCGGGTTCTGGACTCCAGGCTCCGGGCTCCGGGTTCTGGACTCTGGACTGACTGTCCTCCAGAAAGCCCCTCCATGGTCAGAGGACCGGACACTGATGGGGGGTCCCAGCCGGACCGAGGACGCACAGGGTGATCCGGTTTGTGAGGATCAATGGTCGGATCGGGTCTCACGGTGCGGGGGGGGGAGGGGCGGACCCAGAGGGCGCAGCTTTGATTGACGCACAGAGGAGTAGCGGGCTGTGAAATCAGGCATTCCTGCCCAGAGGAGCTGAAGTAATGGCATTATCCCCCCCCCCCCCCACCCCCCCACACTCAGGAGGATCTGACTGCGCAGCCAGTCGGCACTAAAGGGT
>NC_092030.1:342500-410000 GCF_042242105.1 Pempheris klunzingeri
TGAGTGTAAGAGTGTGTGTGTGTGTGTGTGTGTAAGAGTGTGTGTGTGTGTGTGTGAGAATGTGTGTGTGTGTGTGGGAGTGTGTGTGTGAGAGTGTGTGTGTGTGTGAGAGTGTGTGTGTAAGAGTGTGTGTGTGTGTAAGAGTGTGTGTGTGTGTGTGTTTGATCCCTCACACTCAGCTCAGAGACCTGACTACTGTCACCGTTTAACATGATTTCAAATTAAAACAGAGTAAAACACCCGTTCACTCACACACACACACACTAACACACAGACACACACAGACACACACACACACTCTAACACACACACACACTAACACACAGACACACACACACTCTAACACACACACACACTAACACACAGACACACTCTAACACACAGACACACACACACACACTCTACCACACACACACACACACACACACACACACACACACAGACACACACACACACTCTACCACACACACTCTAACATACACACACACACGAGCAGGAAACCAACCAGCCGCTGATGCAGACGTTTGTTTTCCCCCCAAAAATCCATCAGCTGTGTGACAAACTTCCGTCAGTTTCCCGCCCAGTTCGCTCCCCGACACAAACACCAACTCAAGATACCGCAAATACACATATATACAAATAGGAGCGGCCCCCCCCAAACGCCGGGGGCAGCCCAACAATTTATAATGCATCATTTCTGTATATGCCAAGAATAAAACTTTTCTAAATAAAATACATAGTTATCTGTGAGGGAGGGGGGACAGCAGATGGACAGAGAGGAGGAGGGGGGGCGTCAGAGGAGTGCTGGGAAGAAGCCACTGTGGTGGGATGATGGTGGGACAGATGAGGAAGCTGGGGGGGGTGAGGGGGGCGGAGGGGAAGACTCTTCTCCTTTACTGTGTCGCCGCTCCTGAGCGCCGTCCTGAGCCGCTCCGCCTCGTCTCCGTTTGTCTCCATGGTTCCAGAATAATAATATTAATAACAATAATGACCACAACAATGCTAAAAAAATAGATATAAACCCCAGCCATGTCTCACAACCCACAGTCCACAAAAAGGGGGGGGGCAGGCCCTCCAGTTCATCTGAGCCGGCAACAAACAGAGATGCAGAGAAAATGAAAGAGGCAGAGAAAGGAAGAGAACGCAGAGAGGCCTGACGGATGGAGCGCCAC
The DNA here is from genome assembly GCF_042242105.1 of Pempheris klunzingeri. Lineage (NCBI taxonomy): Eukaryota > Metazoa > Chordata > Actinopteri > Acropomatiformes > Pempheridae > Pempheris > Pempheris klunzingeri. The sequence goes on from NC_092030.1 coordinate 343,673, forward strand.
GGGAGGGGGGGGGGCAACGAGACCAACCACAGAGGAGGGAGAAAGGAAAACGGAGAGGGAGGGGGGCGGAACAAAAGCAGTACAGGCAGGATGTGCTGTAATGAGGAGGAAACAAACAGAAGAGAGGAAGCGGAGATGAGGATGTGGGGAGCAGAGATGAGTCGTGTTGGGGCGTTGTGATCCACACACGGGTGTCCTTCTGAGGGTGTCACTGAAGATCGGCGGAAAGCATGAACACGTGATGACGACACGGCCTCACTGTGAGCGCGCCCTCTCTCCGTCCCTCTGGCTGAGGCCGAGGATCCGCAGTCCTCCCCGCGCTGAGCCTTCGTCCCCGGCTGCATCATACCTCCAGGAAGCGGGAGCTGCTGGTCTTGGCGTGGAAGGGCTCGGACCACATGCGCCGCAAATCCCCCTGTGGACCCCCCCAACACACACACACACACACACACACACACACACACACACACACACACACACACACACACACACACACACACACACACACACACACACACACACACACACACACACACACACACACACACACACACACACACACACACACACACACACAGTGAGTCTCAGACCAAACGTTTCAGCTGAAACAACCTCTGCTCCACTTCCTATTGAAGCTCTGACGGCCTCTTGACCTGCTCCGCTCCTGTAAACACTCATTCTAGCTCCACTCCCTTCAGACTGAAGGTCAGCGATGATCAGCCGACCACAGGCTCTACCGCCTGGAGAACAGCTAACCTGTCTGACAGTTCAGGTTCACTTCATTACATGAGTGGAGTCAGGGTGCGTCACCACGAGCAGACACAACGTGTGAATAAAGCTCCACTTTATTCTGTCGTTCTAACATTCAGACACTCTGAGCTTGTTTGGGTCGTGACTAAGAGCGTCGGCGTCCCTCGTCAGCGCACCTTCAGGTAGGCCATGGTGAGCAGAGGCAGCAGGGTGAAGGGCACCAGGTAGAGCAGAGCGGGCTGAGCAGCACGATGGATCCTGGAGGCCACGGTGGCAGTCAGCAGACCTGCGGGCACAGTCGCACCGTCAGCACTACAACTAGGACCCTCAGAGTGACCCCTGACATCACGTCCATCCAGCGCCTGCTCTCTTACCCACAAAGTATCCGATCAGAGTGCAGTGGAAATAGGAGACGCGCTGCATGCGTCCCGACATGTTCCCAGGCCCGGGGACTTCCCCGTTCGCTTGCTTCTTGTAGTTGTCGTAGCGCAGGACGAAGCACAGCAGCAGCCCCGGCATCACGATGTCTCCGATTCCCAACATGGAGAAGTGACTTCCTGTGGAACTGCAGGCCGCAAACAAGCAGAAACACGTTCAGAAACACGGTCTGAAGTACACCCCCCCCCCATCCGTGATTACACCTGACCTACCTGGGAAAGACCAGTTTGCCAGGTAAGGAGAGGCGGGGCACGTCGCGGCCCATCCCCGGCCCCAGGTGGAGCTTCCTGGACAGGACGTCGATGGGGTTCTCAGCAGGTTGGGTGGCGACTTTGACCATCACGTTACTGTTGAAGATGTAGGCCGAGAAGAACACCTGCACAGGACCATTCAACCAATGAGGCTTCAGCACAGAGACAGAGTGTGTGTGTGTGTGTGTGTGTGGAATAAGGCTGGGCGGGTGTTCGGTGGCGCTGAGAGAAACTGGAACAGTTTCAGAGCAGCAGTGGCTCTTTCTCTCCTCTGATTGGTTCTGGTGGAACTGGAGTTTTTCTTGCTCCGCTTTAATCTGACATTTCTTTGTGAAACAGCTCTAGTTTTTCTGATCATGTGACCACTGGACCCGTTCGGAGGAGTGACGGCAGCAGACGAGTCATGTGACTGAAAGAGGTCCCTCTGAGCCGCCGTCCCACTCACATCAACCTCTCCACGTTCATTACAGACAGTTTAACCTGCCTCAGACACCCCCCATCACTAGTCACTGCTAGTAACAGTAACCATCTAGTTTGTGGAGGTTCGGGTGGAGGTTCGGGTGGAGGCATGTCTTACCCAGAACACATCGTAGATGAGCAGCCCTGACAGCAGCAGGCAGGACACCTTCAGACTGGGGAGCCGCACGAAGGCGATCATGGCGACACACAGGCCCATGGCTAAAGCTGCAGGGGGGGGGGGACAGGAAGAGTTTATTTAAACAGCATTAATCACACAGGCCTCATTAATTACTCGGACTGTTCTCATGAAGTTTCTCCGCCTGTGCCCTCGTGCACCAGCAGCTGGTTGGTAACGGCTGGTCTGACACCAGCGTGTTGTTCTAACCAGACGGAGCAGCGACAGGAAAACACCAACATTACTTCACTGGTTCCAGCGCAGGAACAGTCAGAATGACGACCTGTGGAAGTGTTTTATTGCTGAGGAAGAAGGAACCAGGGTCGCCTGCCAGTAATGTGTTTCAGCTGGGTCAAATAAACGTAAGGCGCTCCCACCCACACACTTCTCTCTGCCGTGTCGCTGCTTCACTAAGACACCAACTTTGATCAGGTCCACTTGGCTTAAATGCCAGTGGTGTTTTCTATAGAGGCGAACAGGACCGGGTTCTTCCTGTTAGCATGTAGCTCCCTGCAGAGACGGCCTGAAAATAACGGAGCTGAAAACATCATTTAGTACGAGTCATGTCGAGTTCCTCCTTCCCCAGGGGACGATGGAGACTCACGTTTGTCCGGAGCGTCAGATTTAGCAACAACTAACCAACAACTAACCAACCGGAGTTGGACAATTAAGGAACCTTGAGGTAACGACATGCAGCACCATTAAAGGGGACACGTTCAGCTAATAACTCTTCTTAATGACTTTCCACATCAGGGCGTACCGTCCATGAGGAGCCAGTGTCCGGTCAGCACCCAGATGAGCACCAGCAGAACGGAGAGGGAGAAGGACAGCAGCTCAGCCAGGGTGAAACGGCCACAGCAGCCAAAGGAAATCCTGCAAGACGACACGAGATGCTCAGCGAATCACACAGCAGCACTGACTCACTGCTCATCCTTTTGGTTTGAACACTTTCACTCTTTTATTTGGGTTTATTTATATTTGAAGTCTTTAATGTGTTTTATCTGCTCCATCAGCTTCGTCTCTTTCCTCCTGCCTTCATCTTTTCCTTACTTTTGTTTGGACTCACTCTGCTGTTACATAAAGACTCCAGACTTTGTCTGTCAAAGCACTTTGTAAACTCTGTTAATAAATGCAATACAATACAAATAAATTTATCATCATCATCATCATCATCATCATCATTCCTGAGAAGACACGTACAGGCTGAGGTATTTCAGAAGAGCCTGGTCAGAGAGTCAGAGCGCAGGGACACAATAAAACATTTGTCTCGCTGCTAATTCACAAAAATGTGTTTGACTGGTTTCTGGGTATAGCTGTTACTGCTCCAACTTTCCAGATAACATGCAGAAACTATTTCCGCACACAGGCTGAGAAAACTGGGATCCGACTTGTGATCTGGCCATCAGAGACACATTTACTACATGTAAATAAAAGCGTCCTCTGGATGTTCGTCTGAAATGATGGATATGCAGCCTGGATAACAGCGAGCAGGAGGGTTTGGGTCACCGTAGAGCAGACACAGCTTTGGTGGAACCACTGAGGAGTTGGTGACTCCTGCTGCTGACTGAGAGGTCCACCTGAGCCCAGAGGCCATTAAAGATGATTTGTATGCAGTGAGTGAAACGGCACATGGTAAAGGGCTAGTTCAGCCAAATAACAAAGTACATCTCAGTGGTACTCAAAGACAGTTTGTGGCTGAACCGAGAAGAAGCTGATGAAGCAGGAATATGCTCAGTGATAGAGCTTTGTGGATGTTTGGAAAAGACAGGATTTAAAGGCAGAATCCACAGGGTTTCCTTACTTGTTCTGCGGGGAGCAGGGTCTGGTCAGGTACTGGCACATTGGCAACAAGAGGAATGCAAATGCAATTGTTGCAAGAACTGAGGAGAAGAAGAGAGCAGAGCAGTGAGTGGAGACCTGGTTCACCTGGACTGGACCTCTTCCAGTCGCTCTTCACTGTTCCAGTAATCAACACAGGTAGGAGCCCCCCCCCACTGTGTGACCACTGAACAGAAACACAAAAGCTGAATTACAGTAATTTTGCAGCTTTGTGTCATGCTGGCGGGCAGCACTTACCTGCAGTGCAGATGGTGAAGACCACCTGTACCGAGTCAAAGAAGAAGAACATGACTAGCAGGGACACGGAGGCTCCTATGGGCAGGAACAGGGCCTGTGTGGAGTCTATAGTCTGAATACCTGCACGGAAATACACAAGCGTCAAAGCCAGAAGGATTCAGAGGCAGCAGAAACAAGAGGGCCGCAGCCTGTGCTCTTCAGACTCACTGTTGTTTGTGTTGCTGTTGTTGAACGCCCCCGTTGTCGTGGGGTTACCATCCTTATCCTTCTCCTGGTTCTCACAATCCATGTTTAATGACCTGCAGTGGAGGGGGGGGGGTCAGAGAGCAGGACAGCTTCATATGAGACAGTCAGTGGATCAGGCTGCTGAACGGTGACCACTCTTACACAGGTACATATCCCCAGAGGATGATGGAAGCTCAATTTTGTCTTTGGGGAAGTTTGAATAACTAACTAACTAACTTAACTTAACTAATAACTAACACACACCTTTCCTTGTCATTGCTGACAGAGTGTGAAGGCTGCAGAGAGCAGGAGGTCTGTGAACATGTATCTCACTTATATCAGCCCACTAAATATTCCCATTTCTGTTCTGAACAGTCGGAAGAACTGCTGCAGAAACTGAATCTGATTTTATCCCCCGACAGCATCAGGCCTCCCCCCAACAGGAAGTAGCTGAGTGCAGCTTGATCTGGTCAGTCATGACTTTCAATAACAACTGTAATGACCATAATGTGCCACACGTGTTTTATTCTGGTGTCTTTCTGCTCCATGATAGGTGACCTGGATGATGGAGCCCCCCCCACCTCTTTATATCTGAAGACACACAGCATCGTTAGCACCACTAGCTACATATTTAGACACCTGATCGATTGTGCATCTTAATCCAGAAACAGAGGGATGAGCAGAACCTCTGAATACAGCCCTCCCGCTCCTCTGAAGCTGATCTGTTTTGTCCTGATGCAGCTCGATCAATCACAACAGCATTAAACAGGACTGAAGGTCCGTTCAGTGCACTAACCGCTCACATTAGGCCAGGGGTTCCCCAGATACGGTCTGACGCTGCTGCAACAAGTGTTCTTCACTCACAGTAAGCAGGAGATGAAGGTTTTAACTGGACTGAGCCCTGAGGAACGCCTCCGTGCATCCACAGCACGGTGAACAGACACCGTTCTGCTGCACGGCCTGCGTCTGAGCCTACTGCTATTTCAGACGGTCATCCTCATGTGGCAAACAGGACGTGCTGACGGCTGAAGTGATCATTTATGCGGAGACACTCACCTGAAGCTGCCATAGACGATGAGAAGGATGGAGATGAGGAAGGTGGACACCTGGCTGGAGTCAACTAGGGAGTACGCCCTGAGGAGGAGGGAGAGGAACATGTGAGACACATGAAATCACACTGGTGAAGACATCCGACCGTCTGGGGCTCTGAAGACAGACGCACATTGTTTCAGCTTCTAAACCACAGTTTCCATAACAACTGTCTTCACACCGACATTACGCTGATTAACTGATGACTTTGTACCGTTTGCTTCGTACTGAACACTAGTTGTCGCCACCAAACATCACACGAAGAGCAGCAAAGTAAATCCGCCTTAAAATGCACAATGACACCAGCTGAAGGCTCCTGTTCATCATCCTGCTCCCGTCTGTCCAACTGAAGCCAGTCAACTGACGCCGACCTGCCCCCCCCCCCCCCCCCCCCGAAGAACACAGCGGGTTTATTTTTGACCGTCCTGCTGCCTGCTTACAGGCTGAAGTGAGAGAAAATACATCTGGTGTTGATCTGAGGTGCTGAGACTTCCTGTGATCTGTCAGACCAAGTCCTCTCTTTCTATTCTACCTCTGTATTACTGCTGTCTGATTACTGACTGTGTCTGACACACAACCTGAACGTCCACCAGCAGGAAGACTTCTGAGGACAGACAGGACAGACAGGACAGACAGGACAGACAGGACAGACAGGACAGACAGGACAGACAGGACAGAGGACAGACAGGACAGAGGACAGACAGGACAGACAGGACAGAGGACAGACAGGACAGAGGACAGACAGGACAGAGGACAGACAGGACAGACAGGACAGACAGGACAGACAGGACAGAGGACAGACAGGACAGACAGGACAGAGGACAGAGGACAGACAGGACAGAGGACAGACAGGACAGAGGACAGACAGGACAGACAGGACAGACAGGACAGACAGGACAGACAGGACAGAGGACAGACAGGACAGAAGACAGACAGGACAGACAGGACAGACAGGACAGAGGACAGACAGGACAGACAGGACAGAGGACAGAGGACAGAGGACAGACAGGACAGACAGGACAGACAGGACAGACAGGACAGAGGACAGACAGGACAGAAGACAGACAGGACAGACAGGACAGACAGGACAGAAGACAGACAGGACAGACAGGACAGACAGGACAGAGGACAGACAGGACAGAAGACAGAGAGGACAGAAGACAGACAGGACAGAGGACAGACAGGACAGAGGACAGAAGACAGACAGGACAGACAGGACAGAGGACAGACAGGACAGAAGACAGAGGACAGAGGACAGACAGGACAGAGGACAGACAGGACAGAAGACAGACAGGACAGAGGACAGAAGACAGACAGGACAGACAGGACAGAGGACAGACAGGACAGAGGACAGACACAACAGACAGGACAGACGTCAAAGAACTAAAACCAGCTCCAGCAGCAGGGAGGGAAATTAAGCTTGGAAGTGTTAAAGTATCCGTTTCCTTTGGAATAAAGGTGGTTCTCCTACCAGACTTGAATCTATAAATCAATACGGACGAACAAACCAGAGTGTCACTGTAATCAAAGGCTGCCCCCCCCCACTAGGCGCACATGGGTCTTATCAGCAGTCACCACTTTGAATCTCTGCAGACACACACATCACATGTCGCCCTCCAAAGAGACCGACAGACAGGAAATATACATCAGGACCCATCAGGATCCATCAGGATCCATCAGGACCCGCCAGGACCCGCCAGGACCCGCCAGGATCCATCAGGATCCAAGGCCGATATGGGGGGTGCAGCGAACGCTACATCAGGCTGCAGAACCACAGTAGATATACAACAGTGAGTGCTTGCTAACGGAGCGGAGCATCCAGTGAGAGCTCTGTGTGTCGGTGGAACCAGTAAAATCCTTTTCAGGGACCATCTAACTGACGTGAAAACATTCCAGTCACCACACACAGCTGAACATGTTCGGAGCCTCGTCGGCACCTGAGAGAGCAGCAAAGTCAGACACCACCACAGGGAACAAAGTCAGACACCACCACAGGGAAATAGGAATTGCAAATTTTGTTGCATTTATAAAAAAGCCCTGGGGAAAAACAAGCTATCGATTACGAGGATCAATAAGGCAAATGTGATCCATACACTCACTGGAAACGGCCTGCAGAGGCAGGGGGGGTCTGTCACAGCAGAGGCCGGGTCTCTACTCTCTGATACAGTTTGGGAGCATGTGACCCACCACTCAGAGAGTTTTAGTTTTGTGTTTCTACTTCTTCAGTTGGTGGTTTCATTTGTCTTCTGTTGCCTCTCTTGTACAGCGTCTAGTCTTTTTTTTTTTGGATGGAGGAGCTGAGGATGTCTTTTCTACACGGTGCAAACAAACATGACATTACCAAACACAGCATAGCAGTCTGCAGCAACACGGAAAAAAAGACAAAGTGAATTAAATTCCTCTTGACCTAAATCCTGTGTGCAGGAAGCGCACATGTTACCGTCATCTGAGACAGACTAGACCAAATAAAAAGGAGCTCATGAAGGACATGGTGATGAAGTCCCCAGCTGGGTTTCTGTTTAAAAGAAGAAAACACCCGCGCACGCTTTAGATTGGAGACGGCTGGCATCTCAGTTCTTAGTGATGTGGCTTAAAAACACGATTTATCCAGCTCCTGTTTTAGTCCGTTAATCAGTCAAACAGACAGATTTTCTTGGCTCTGTAAAACAAGAGGTTGTAAGATTACACGTCGATCTAATCCTAAAGTTTCAGTGTGGAGTCGTCTCGCTGGTTTACAGACAAATGTGGAATCAGGCTCGTATTTGCAGACCGTTGTTGCGTCTGAGCACCACCGTGTTCCCATATCAGTGACTAGGGGCCTTGACGCGGCGAAGACCTGACGTCTAACCTCATAATGCAGGCCTTTCTCTGGGGCCCACACAAGGCCAGCTTTGTGCTCAGAGGTGCAGGTCTGACCCCGGTCCTGACCCGTCTGTCTCCTCTCTCACTCCTGGGCCGCGGCTCAGGAATGCAGGCTGGAGTTAGAAAGGAAACAATACCAGAGACCCCCAAAAATCATCATCATCATCACCACTGCTGCTCTACCTGCGGGGGCATCACAGCTGCTCTTCATCAGCTCCCTTTAGTTTCCTCTGTGTCTTAAAATGATCTACTAACTATCGGCATGACATCAGCATGCACGCACATCAGATCAATTAACATGATGGTGATGAGCAACCAGGAGCGGCAGAGCGAACACCGAAGACGTGACCAGACTGTCACCGCTACCGCCTCCACGCGTTCCAACTGTATAACATTTGTGAAATAGCTGAAGTAGAACTGCTGTCAGAATCGGCCAGCAGAGTTTAGCATCGTCTGCGGCGTTGGTGAGCGCTGCTGTGCCGAATGCTCCGTCCTCTGTAGAGTGTTTATTACACTGAGAACACAAGAGAGCCAGCTTTGCTAAACAGAAGGGACAAAGAGGCAGAGAGAAAGTCTAACAAGTGATGATGACAGATGCTCCACACAGGAAAACCACATTAGTGACAAGTTCAGTCCTGCCAGCTCTGACCGGGCGAAGCTGAACAGGATGTGAGTTGCACCATAGACAAAAGCACAAAACACCAGCGAGTAGAACCAACATCTGTAAGCGTTTCTGTTTCTGATATTTCTCCCACTACTGGCCGGCCGTTTTATAATCAAAGTTTGATTAAGTGAGCTGTGCTTCATCTTTTTGAAAGCAGAAATGTCTCCCACTCTCCCACAGCCAGAGCCAGAAACCAAACCCCTCGTGGGGTTCAGCGAGGCAACACACCGAGGATAGGAACGGTTTTCCTCTGCAGCACACACACTGCATCCAAAAAGCACCGACATCTTTGCGGGATGACGTCACAAACACGATCATGTCACGAACTAAAGAAGCTCTTCTGTCTCCTGTGAAGGAGCATCAGGCTCGGCTGCTATAATCAGCTCTCAGTGGGCCTGCTGGCACGCAGAGCGGCCGTCCGGCCTCCGTCCAGAGGATCTCTGAGCTGCGTTACTAGTTTTCTTCCAGGTCCTGACACAGAGAACGGCCCTCGCATAAAAACTCAGAGCCCCACATCATTTTTCATTCTGGTGGGTGTGTGACACAAGAGTCCACAGTTTTCATTGTGATGCTGAGGGGGAAGAGCAGCAAGAACCCCCGTCTCCTTCACTCGTTCAGTAGCACGGGAGCGACTACAGGGTGTCTGGGAGGGGACTGGGGGGGGGGGGTAACATGTAGTTCAGTGTGGAAACAGGACACCGGGACAATACTGCATCATGTAGCTTTGCCTCGGTCTTGCTTGTCCAATCCAGGCCTCTGCGTGATGACTGAGAAACACAGCAGGCATCATCTTTACACATACATCAAATTACAAAGGCCCCGCTACACTTGACCTCCGATGAGGATGTCTCACTCTATAGCCGGGCCACACATGACACCCTATTCAGCCGAGGGTTTCCTTTTTGTAGGTTTTAACCCAAACGGGTTAAATGTCCTGCCTGCAGCTTGACCTCGAGCATTAAGACAGTGCTTAAGAAAATGACCTTGTTCTTGTGCACACAGACGCCTCACTAATGATGTCACTTCTTCACTGTCGACAGGCCGAGCAGATAGACAGCCAGTTTAATCTGCCACAGGCCTCATTCATATTCTGCTATCGAACTGCTTCGTCTGAATTCTGCGCACAGAAGCCTGGAGAACATGGGTGAGATAGATGAATGGAACATTTAAAAACAAAATACAATCCCGGACTGTTGAGGGCTGGACGGCGGCCCAAAGAGCCATAAGACGGCCTTGTTCGCTGACAGACTCGGTTTTCAATAACACAATTCCAATACCGTCCTCCGTCAAGCCAGTCGCATGCATGACTTGACCACTAAGGGCCAGGTCACTGGGCCACTGCGAAGCCTGCCGCTAACGCTAAGATGCTCCACATCCACAGGCGGGACCGGTGAGAGCCTCCGGCACCTGGATTTAGCATTTCCTCCATCTTACAGACTGGGCTGCACCTCCAGTTGGGAATTAACATTTATCGGCCTCCACTTTCTCATCCAATTATGGATGTAGTGGGTTACATCCTTCAGGAGCTAGAATGTAATTTGTGAGCAACAGTGACCTTTTTTTGCCTCCATGAAAATAAGCACACCTCCCCTGCACTGCTGCTCTGGTGTGTGTTTACGCCCTCCTGTGGCTTTTCTCTTTGTTTGAGGGAGTGTTGATAAGAGATCAGCGCAGAAATAGACAGAAAAGATTGACGTAGAAGGCGTGCGAGGTGCTGGGTTGGGTTTATCTGTGATGTTACAATTACAAGGTCCACGCCTCAGCTAAGAGTCACAAGGAAGCCCTGCAGGCAGCAGCAGTTCACACACTAGGAAGGAGAAGACAGATCCAAACTAGCTGATGGTCACACCTACAGAGAGCCCACATCTAATTATTCTGTGACGTTTCTCTGCGCACAAACAGGAAGGATGTATTGGAAGGCTGGCTCTCCTTATTCACACCAGTTGGGCTTTTAGGTTCTGAGGACTAATCAGAACAATTCAGTGGTTCTTCTCTGTAGGACACAAGCAGCAGGTGCTTCAGTAAACTGTGGAAGAGAGCGGTGGCAGACGTGTCTGTAACACACAGTCCGTAATACAGTGGATCAAACAAGCTCTTTTAGTGGACCTACTGTGATCAGGTGCAGTTGTCCCAAAGGATCACGTTGCAGCCATTGCAGCCCGTTTGGTGTCTGCTGGCTGAGGTGATCTACTGGACCAGTTCCAACACTTTTACTACCTACCAGTCACTCAGACACCAGGATGAGGAAACAGGGGAGTTCTCCTTTAAGTCAAAGGCTTCATGACTCTAGATATTACTGTTAAGTAGATAAACAGGCTTATTTTAAATGTGCAGGTCAACATTTCACCTACTTTGTGAACGATTTGTTGATCAGTGTCTGCAGAGGCTGAGCCTGTATTAGATCAGACTGAGGACATCCTCAGTGAGAGGATCTGGGATTAGATCTTAATAACTATGTTTGCTTTTTCTTTTCTGTTATTCATAAATAATTAAGAATTTAAAGAGACCAAAGGAGGAGAAAGAGAGACTTTCAGACTACTACTGTGGATGTTGTCAGTATGCACCATCATCAGTAATGTTTCTGCGTGATTATTTGATACTAGAAGGTATTGATCACCAGCTATTTTTTAAAGATGATCATTTTTCAAATTTGTCTGATTTGAGCTTCATAAATGTGATTTTTTTCTGGTGTCTTTCCTGATGATCTTTGGTTTGAGGTCACTTTTGGCTTCAGGAAACACTGATCGACATTCAACAACAAGAAAGTGACCCACAGATTGATCAATAATGGTTCTAATCTCAGAAACTGTTGGAGCACATCACAGCAGGTCGCTACAGGCTGGTGTGGTCTGAGGTAATAACTGGATCGACTCTTTTAAAAACAAAAACACTAAAGAAATCTCTGTAAATGTTCCCATACACCAACCCCGTAGCTAATAACCTCCTCTTCAGTCCGCGGGCCAGTAACCAGGACAGAAGACTGAAAATATGATCAACAGCTGAGCCGCACGACTCCAGGCCAGTAAAAACCAGCTGATGAGTTCAGCAGGTAGCCTCAGTAAGTGATGACGTCTTAGATTGTGACACTCAGAAATCTACGGATCACTTGGAGTGACTGAACATCAGCTTGGTCACATGTGGACGCGTACACAGGGATCCTCCACGGTGGAGCACTAGAGCCAAAACAACCAGCTTTACCGAGCAGGTCATTCAGCACACTGAAACACCACAATGCTGCTGGTTACAGCTTGTGTGTGTGTGTGTGGGGAAACACTGCACACAGAAACACTCACTTTCAGTCCGACAGATGTGGTCGACGCTGAGCTCACACTGCAGACTCCACATGGCAGGTGGTGCGGTGGTTTTAACAGTGGTTTCGCTATATCATCACACCCCCCCCTTTAGTTTCGTTTTTATCTGATCAAGCCAGGATTGAGAGCGGGGTCACGAACCGAGGCGACGCGTTTGTCTGCTGCTTCACTCGTGTTTAAAGTGACCATCAGCATCGATACAAGGCAGGAGGTCCGTCCACCAGACACACCAGGTGTGTTTGAATGACACACTTACATCACACACGTTACAGTGACGCTTAAAAACAGAGGTTTAAAGATCCTGCACACCTCACATTTACCTTCACGCCCCCTCCCTTCAGCCATATCAGACAGTATCAGAGTGGACCAGATACTGAACTGATACAGGACTACAGCAGCTACAGCACACGTTAGGAAAGAGAACTACACAGAATGAAGGCTGATGGTTTCCATGTCCATCCCTGGGACTGCAAATGGAGGCACAAAACAGCAGCTTATGATTACATTTCTTCTTTCACTCCTGGCTAGCTGATTAAAGCTTTCACTAGATGGCACCAAGTGCAGAGATACAAAAAAGAGTGGCACACAGCAGTTTACAGTGACTGTTACCGAGCTCCGCTCCACTGTGAGCGATCAGGAAGCAACACTTTCACTGTCGGCTGACGGCTGAACAGTTCAGTTCAGTTCAGACATTCACCACAACGTAGACCTGAAACTAAGGAAGAGAAAGTCGCACAAGACGACTCCCTCGACGACTCCCTCAATGTGCCAGTGTGGTAACACAAAGCCCCCAGTGGACGGTTAGGAAGTGAAGGCTGCTCAACGTGACTTCAGGCTACGACTGGACACGTCTCAACAAGACGCCCTGAGAGGTGGACTCAGGCCGTCGGTGAGCTCCAGGCTGAACTCTGCTGCACGCCTGTACTCACACGGTCATTGAGGGGTGTGTGTCTAACGCCAGCTTTAGTCAAACACCCCCAATGCGGTAAATCATTGTGTTTATCACTGTGGTTGTTCGCTGGGATGGATTTAGTGTCCACACTCTTGATTGTTTTGTTAAAAGCTCATAAAGCAGAGCTGGCGAGTCACAGCTGCATGGGTGTGCGTATTTCTGCTTTCAAGGTAACGGGAGCGTGGGGGTGTTCTCAAGGGCTCAAGTAGTGAGTAGTCTGGAGTTAATCTAGCTGCCCCCCCCACCCCGCCCCCCAGAGTAACAGTGATTTAGGTCTGCTGATTTCAAACTATCTGGGCACATTTCAAACCCCAAAGACACAGCAGAGCGTCTACTAACTGTGGCCTCTCTGGTGTAGAAGCACTGACCAGGTGACGTAGAGATGGATGTGACTGTACAGGTAATCAGACAGGTGCAGCAACACTTCTCTACCAGACGCCTCCACGCAGCACTTCAGGTGTTTTCCTTCACACATGTGGATGTGATCATGATGTCATCTGAACAGGTTCGGCCTCAGCTCTGTTCTGCTGCTCCCCCACACACACACACACACACTCAGCACTTCAGGTCAAGGACATACGTTAAGAAAATAAGAAGCAACCAGTCATGTGACACTGCTGTAACACTGTGTGTAAAAACATGCAGATATCTTCACCTGATTGGCTGTCAGAGTCTCTGCCCCTCACAGAGGGACATCACACCTGAGCCACCAGGTTGGCTACAAAGAAAACCCTCAGCTTTGACTTAGCTTCAACCTTTGTCTCCCTCCGAGGCTCCGCAGTGACATGCAGGCCTGTGATGCTCCACCGATGGTCGCTGTCCTTCATGCTTTTCTGCTAACCTGCACATTTACGCCACGTTTGGACAGGCTGCGCGAGTTAAAAGGAAAACTTCAACATTTTAAGACAGTTTAGAAGGAAAGATCGACCCTAAGCGAACGGCAGCGTGCCCCATACAAAGAACGGCCCGAGACACGTTCAGCCTTGCTTCGCACAAACACTGGAGCTACAGCTTCCGTACAAGAAGCTGCTGGAAGGTGCAGGCTGGTTGTTTTCTTTTATGCAAGCCGGCAAAAGCTGCAAGCAGCAGCAGCAGTTAGCGAGTCTCTGCTCACAAAGAGAGACTTTAAAAATGCCCGCCTATGGCACAAACACCCTAAAGCCCCAGTCAGAGAGAACGGTGGTTATCAACCGTCTTTGTTAACCAGGTTCTCTTCAGGCTCTGGGGGGGGGGTTGAGTCAACTTCTCCCCAAACGGATAGATGTCGAGCCGCCTGCTCGACAGCAGCCTTCAGGTCCGACTCTGTCCCATGATGAAGGACAGGTGGACATCACCTTACGCTGTGGCCAAATCAAATTATCTTCATTGATTGCTTCATATCTGTGATAATCATCAATAGACTGATCAGGAGAGAAACCTGATCCTCAGAGATCTGCAGCTGCTGAGCCTTCATCGTCCTGTCAGAGTGACGATGACCTGCTGACGAACGCGTGTGTTAATATTAATCTCTGCATCAGCAGCTCAATGCCGTCTGTTACCATGGCGACGTGATGCTACAGTTTACCTGACTGCTTCGCTGTGTGACATGAACAACGTACGGCTCAGGAGGTTCAAATATCCAACGTGTTCCCTCAGCCGAAGGTCTACACTCACCGTCATCAGGCTACTGATGAAGAGGACGTGGTGGCCCCTCTGCCTCACCGTGCTGGCCGGCCACAGACCTCTGGGTGGACCGACTGGTTATTGGTGGTTGTTGGAGTTACTGTCGCTCAGACCAGGCTGGACATTCTCCTCTGACCTTTGCCCCCAAAAAGAAATGTTCTCCCCCAGAGCGGCTGCTTTCAGACTGTATCTGAACTCCACAGATGGTTGTGGTAAAATCTCAGCAGGTCAGCAGCTTCTGAAACACACAGCAGCCCGTCCTGCACCGGCAACCACGAGCTGGTTAACAAGCAGGTGAACAGGTGTAGCTAATAAAGGGCTCAGAGACAGTATCGTGGGGAATTGTGTGGCCGAATTAAAACTCTGAAACTCCTCCGGAGCAGGTCAGGTGTGCAGCATCAGTTACCATGGTGATCTAGCCAGGTTAAAGGAGAGAGACGACTCCTCGCTAACCTATTAACCCGTCTGTGTGGTCGTCCCTCTGAGACGCTGCATGTTTGGTGTAAACTCTGCTTTGGGTTTCAGGCAGATCTGGTTAATTCGGTACTCGATGCAGGACAAACAGAAACACTGATCTTCATCACCTGTTCTTGGCTACGAGCGGATTCACCAGTTTCACATTTACAATACGATGTTTGTGCGAGGCCGTCACCTGCCGACTCTTTCCTAGTGACCTCCTCAGAAACTTCGACCCACAGGAAAAATAATTCAAAAGAAGTGGAACACTACAGGAGAAAATATAAAGTACAGATCGATGGGATTTTCCAAAACACTGCCTGTCAGTTTGAATTGAACACTGCTGCATCCTTCATGCTGGACATGGATGGTAAAAATTACATTACAGCCCCCACACACACCTTACAGCAAATATAAGGACAAAAACTGAACTGTGCATCGATCTGCCAGAGTAATTAGATGAAGAATAAACCGCTGATAAATGTAAAGTGTCTGATGAAGGATCAGACCAAAGACTTCTCATCAACACACTCCTGTAAAATGCCCCCACGGGTGCAGCCGTTAGTCTGAATATAAACCCAGAGTCGGTCTGGTGACACCGAGAAGGAGTCAAACATCCCAACAGCAGGAAACGGACACTTCCTGGAAAAAAGAGCATCACTAAACTTCTGACATTAACTAAGAGCCAGAGGACCCAGACTGAGGACCTGGGCCCTGCGGGAGGGGGTCAGCTGCTGGTGTGGACCCATCACACACACCACAAATAAGAGCCCACATTAATGAGCAGGCCTCCACTGAAGTCAGGTCATTTTCATTCAGGGGGACATCACCTGAGTGCCCACATCCCCTCAGTCTGTGTTACCTGCCCCCCCACCCTCCCTCCACCAAGCACCTAAACTCACCCACAGCTCCAGCCTGGCCTGCCCCCGCCTCACTGCCCCGCACCTGCCCCGGTGACAGCCCGCCGTGTGTCTGGGTGCCTGGCTCACCCTTCAACTGGCATTTAGGGACATGACTGCGATGCCAGCTAGCTTAGCCAGCTAGCTTAGCTTAGCTCTACGGCAGAACCTTTGTTATTGTGTGCAGCGGGTCGACGACGAATGCTAACATCTGACCAGCTAACGCTAATTAGTCGACACAGCTAACGTCCACTGAACTCGACACTGTCACGCAGCGCAGTGCTTATTGTGCACAATCACAGTTTTCAGAAAGCAGGCGCTGATAATGAGCTAAAGAGTCATTCAGGCTAGCCCAGTGAGCCGTTAGCTCGCTAGCATCCGCTCACAATAGCACCGTTGGAGGTGGCTAGCGTTAGCACAGCATCAGCTGGGGCAGCTGATTAGCCGCTGCTAGCTAACCAGCCAGCTCCAGCTAGCCGTTAGCGACATCGGAGCTGCAGGAAAAACATCGGCATGAGGGACATTTTGCTCTCCAGACGGTCATAAATGCACCTGGAGGCGTCTGCGTGAAAAGCCAGGCGCCTCCGTGGACTGTCAGGAGTGAGATTCACGGGTTTGGTGACCCACATCAACCAGGCTTGGCGCTAGCAGCGGCTAACGCTGGCTAGCTGCAGCTAATCGGTAGCAGCGCCGCCTGTGCGCACTCACCAAGATGAGTAGCCCTGCTCCGCCATAGCGCCGAAAACAGTGGGCTCCGCGACGGTGGCTCACACAGATTCAGGTCCCGGTGACAACCCGTTAGGTTTTCTGCTTATCCTTCAAGATCCCGCGTCCTAGCAGCTTCTTTTAGGTGACAACATGGTGATACATCCCGGCGGCAGCTAGTGCTCACTAGCTGGATGTGTTGCGATAGAAATGGGAATGATGGTTTGCTATCGTTAGGTGGACAAGACAAAGCACCCCGAGAAAAAAACACACTGATGTTATTTTCGTCGGTTTCGCTGATGTCCTGCCGTCACCCCAGCCAAGCAGGCTCGGTCTCCAACGGTGCTACAGCCGCCGTAGATCCATATTCAGCCCGATGCGTGCCGGATAAGTCGGGATATTCCTCCGGTCTGCACCCCTGGCTGTTATGGAAGACGTTCAGCTTTGTTTTCTATGGCGAGAGCCTCGGGAGCGCGCACAGTCGCCCTGCTGTAGAGCCTCACAAGTAGGACGCGCACTGAAGCGCTTTGTGCACTCCGATGGTGCCCCCCCCCAGCTCGTCGCACCCCCACCCCCCAGCTGGCAGAGATGCAGCCCGTCAGCACACCTCCAGCCACGGAGCATCTCCAAGCAGCCTCAGCATCAGGTGAACGCTCCAGACCAGGAAACACCATTTTAGCAGCACATTACTGAGGTTATTAAGAGGAGCTGCGGTAAAAAGGACACCTGCATGAGATCCTCTGATCTCACTCTGCAAACACAGAGGGTTTCAGTGATGAAGAGGAGCAGGGCCCGACACCCGGATCATCTACACACACTTCAGACATCCACATCTTATTATTTTAATTCACTCCGGGCTCTGCGGGATAAATTAGGCCTCAAAACAAGAGTGAGAGCACAGCAGCACTTTAATATAAAACATGGAGTGTGGCAATAAGTAATCAATTAAATCCAGAGTTTAGATGTCAGGCCTCACATGTTGTGGCGCCCCCTTAAGGCCGACCGGTGTAGTTACAGGACAGGGTCACTCCTCGGTGTGGTGGAGACCAGATCACCAGGATCCAGCAGAGGCTCCACAGGGGGCAACAGCTGTAGATATGATATATAAATATGATGGCTACACATCCCCTGACCTACACACACCTGAGCACGATCACAGCTACACACACCTGAGCACGATCACAGCTACACACACCTGAACAGGATCACAGCTACACACACCTGAACAGGATCACAGCTACACACACCTGAACAGGATCACAGCTACACACACCTGAACAGGATCACAGCTACACACACCTGAACACGATCACAGCTACACACACCTGAACAGGATCACAGCTTCACACACCTGAACACGATCACAGCTACACACACCTGAGCACGATCACAGCTACACACACCTGAACAGGATCACAGCTTCACACACCTGAGCACGATCACAGCTACACACACCTGAACACGATCACAGCTACACACACCTGAACACGATCACAGCTACACACACCTGAGCACGATCACAGCTACACACACCTGAGCACGATCACAGCTACACACACCTGAACAGGATCACAGCTTCACACACCTGAGCACGATCACAGCTACACACACCTGAACACGATCACAGCTACACACACCTGAACAGGATCACAGCTACACACACCTGAACAGGATCACAGCTACACACACCTGAACAGGATCACAGCTACACACACCTGAACATGACGCGCTGATGAAACACAGCTCTTTTTACATGTCTATAAGAGCCCTCTGACGTTCTCCTGCACTTGAGACAAATTCTCCTCCAGAAAAAAGATTAGAGACTTTTATTTTGTTCTATTTCAGGTAGTTTGTGTTTTGTAATTTTAACACGGATGGTTCTTGTGTGTGGAGCACACAGGACACGAGCTATATAAATAGTTTCAGCTTCAGTCCGGTCTGATATATCTCAGCAAACACTGCTGTGCTCGTGGTTCATGGTCTCCAGAGGAGGGTTAGGGTTAGGCAAGCAAACTGACGCTGGTGATCTCAGGTGGGTCCTGTAGCTCCATCACGGCTGCCAGATGTTTGGTCATCGCTGTGAGCTTGGTGACTTTTCATCTTTTCACACTTTGTACAGCAGCTGTGTGTCTTCTGTTAGCATTAGCGTGACATAGCTGCAGACTGTAAGGCCGTCATCAGCGAGCAGCACGGCTCAAAGGTCCCCCCTCCAAACCGCTTTAATTACAGTTCTTAATCTGCTGATCAAATACTGAGATGTTTCGACTGCAGGTGCAGAAGAAGAAGGCCGATGGAAACTCTTATCCACCGGGGAGCCCGCCAGACTCCAGGATTCATCCTCTGGGGACCACGAATATCTGCACCAGAACTCACAGAGTTGATCTGTTTTTGAGATTCACCGTCAGGGTTGGTCGGGTCATCAATCAACCACATCAGGTCCGAAGTTTAAATAAAGGATGATTAAAGGGGCAGCTGTGGCCCAGGGGGGGAGGTGGTTCGATCCCCGGCTCCTCCGGTCCTCCGGTCCTCCACCACTCTGAGCCGAAGTGCACTGGGCCTCACACTGAACCCCAAAGTGCTTATTGTGACAGAGGTCAGTACAGGGTCAGTCCATTTAGTCTGTCTTGGTTTGATAAAATAATATACAAACAGCTGAGATGGACGCAGGGGCGGACATGTAACACGGTGTGTGTTTATATTGTTGTACAGTTTATACTGTGAAGGCCGGACAGCCTGAGAGCAGCCTGTTTATTTCACAGCTTTGTGTTACACGGCTGGACTCTGATGTATAACAGGACGTTAATGTGGACGCAGCTCTGATAGAGGAAGCAATAAAATCAATTTGAATCAACATGTGGTGTCAAGTTATAGATTTTTTCAGTACGTAGCTCTGTAAAAACCAGGAAAGAGTTCAGCCAGCGGTGTCATTATTCCAAACGAATCCAGACCCTGCAGGTCCTGCATGACCCTGTACATTATTTCTACATGTTTAACACACACAGGCAGAACACTGCAACGCTTTACATTTCCTTCCTGTTCAGTTCCCTCTCTCGTTTTGCTCCTTGCTGTTTCTGTCTTCATGTTGTCCCGTTATACACAAATAAAAAAGTGGAAAACGATCAGATGCTCAGATGGTCCAGAGGAATGAAAACTGGTTCATGGCGGTGGAAAGGTTCCCCGTTGGGGCTTAGCTGGTGCCGAGTGTTTCCTGTAGATGAAGATGGCATTAGGGTTTAGAGAGGGGTCAGCGGGATTCCCTCTTGGCCAACAGTGTGGGGATTACCAAAGTCTGCAAAGAGCCGCTTTTCTTACAGATTATGTACAATCTGTCCTCGGCAGCAGAAGCACATATCCACAGGATGCAGGCGCTGCTTTAACCGCAGGCTTTATTCACTGTGGACAGAACAAGGCTTCCCTGCAGCCTCCATCAACCTGTTCTCGGCAACCAACTAAACTATGATCGGCTAACCTGCTGCCCCCCCAGCAGCAACACTCAGGATGTCAACTTCATCACAGTGAACTCAGTAACTTAAGATACCACAGAGGCCCCAATTATTTAGTGCACATGAGAACCGTTACAGAACATCTGAGGAGCGACGGCCTCTGCTGCTTTACAAAGAGGGATACCACAGGAGGACATCAGAGAAGAGACAGGGTGCTGGTCACTGGTCTGACATCAGCTGCACAGGTGCTGCTCATGATGGGAGTGAATGAAAAGGCTGTAAAAATGGAGGCGTGTTGACATCAGTGATCCCTGGTGTGTGTGAAGTGCACTGAAGAGAAGCATGGGGGTGCAGAAGAGCGCTCCCTGTTCAGTGTTGTACTCAGACTCGGCCACCAGATGTCAGCCTTTACCCTGAGGAGGGGGGGCCCGGCCCACAGGGGGGCACACCACAGATATTCAGTCACTCACTTATACATCAGGTATTTATATTCTTCAGCATTTCATGTAGCTGTTCCCCCTTTGTCCGTGTCAAACGTTTCCTGTACTGTTGTTGATGCAGCAGCTCACTCTTCACTTCATTCAGCTGAAGAACAGACTTTACCCTCCTCCTCCGTCAGCTGAAGAACAAAGTTTACCCTCCATCGTCAGCTGAAGAACACAGATCACTATAGAAGCTGCTGCTCACATATCAGATGCTGCACATCCTGGACCCAGCTACCAGCTACATGATCCTGATCTAACTGTGTTCCCGCAGCATGTCTGGAGACAGCAGTGATCAATCAGCTGCTGTCTCCAGTATTTGCAGTGTTACTTCTGCTCCTCGTGGCATTCAGTCCAAGACGGTGAGTGCATGTTTTCTTCGGACACCAGGTTTTGTGTTGCAGTGACCCCTCCAGACTTATTTTCATGGCAGCAGAAAGTAGAAATCACTTGGCGCAGTTCACTGCCAAAGCATATTTTATCTTCCTGTTTTGGTTAGACACTGTGTGCAGAGCTGACCTTTAAAGGCGGCTAATTTTGCATGATGCATCTGTGCCACAAGATCACCAGGTGTTTAGTGACATGCCTCCCACTCAGACAGGTATTATCCCCGGCCGTGGATCACAATACCAAAAACACCAGTGACACAGATTCCATGCTCGCTGTCAAGGACACCGCCGACAAAGGCAGAGGCGACTTCCACATCTGTGTTGTGTGAGCTGCTCTCGCTCAGCTGAAGCCGGCAGAGCAAAGGTGCCACCACAGGTAAAACGTGTTATATGACAATGCACATGTTTGTTACTAACAAATCCAGAGCGGCTGGTGTCAGAGTCTGTATCCGGCAGCTGAGACAGGAACCCTGCAGCCTATCTCCCCTTCCTCCCAGGCACATTCGGGGGGTGAACGCCCGTTTGAAGCTCTCCCCCTGGGCTCCAGGGTTCTGTGGGATCCGGGTGTGCTGACACTGTTAGCACGCCTGATATGAGAGCCTGATCAAAGCTGGCTCATTCTGCCTGACCGATTTCCACAGGATTAGGGATTAGGGAGACAGGAAGCTGGGAGAGGCACAGAGACAATCTGGGAGAGACAAAAAGGGATAGTGAGTGTTACGGAGAGTGAGAGGGATGGAGAGATGTTGGAGGAGACAGAGGGGGCAGAAGGTGACGGCAGAGAACATCCTGAGAAACAGAAGACAGACAGAGAAGTCGCTCAAGTGGTTTACTAAACACATAAATGAGTGGAACAAGAAGTACATTTAAAGGACGTTCTTCATCAGTCGGAAACACTGCTGCAGTGGTTAGAAAGACCATATTATCTTTTGTTCTTCATTGGTGTGAGCAGCCTTCCTGCTGCAGTTTTGGAAGCAGGAACTTACGCAGGGGCTCACTCCAAAGTGACCCCCTCCACTCCAAAGTGACCCCCTCCACTCCAAAGTGAGGTCTGTAACGGCTGACCCTCGGTGGACGCCAGTATCTCTAAAGTAACAGCAGACCAAAGTCGCCACCTAAACGCTGTCAGGAGGCTGAGGCGGTCGCTCCTTCATCACGGCTGCTCACCTGTGTTCCTTCTCACTCAGGACACTGAAGGCTTCTGTGCTGAAACACGTCAAAACGGAGCTCATGTGTTGTCACAGCTGCAGATCTGAGCTCAGGTAGATCTGTGCCGCTTTGACACGTGAAGGCGATACGTCGACAACCAGCCGCCGGGCCTGAGTGGAAACACCTGAGCTATCCACCGTGTGTCCAAAGGGCCTTTATAGTATAGACAGACAAGTGGATCATATTATCATTAAACCATAACCTGGGTGCAGGTTTTCACTCTGCACTGACTGAGACGGAGAGATGACACATTCCTGCAGCATTAAAGAGCCGTTAAAGGGGAAGGGGTGCATGGTGGGGGTAATTAATGCTAGGTTTGGGGTAATAACAGGGATAAATAGACACAGTGAGGCAGAGAGAATGGGGACAATACACCACCTGCCCGCCAAACTGGATTAAAAGGGCCAGATGAAAGGTCAGGGAGGGGCAAAGTTGCTCACCCCCACCAGATGTGCACTTGCGCTGGCCTATAGCCGATTAATTATCTCACAGTTCACGACACCAGGACGGGTGTCCAGGCAATTACACTACACTACACACCCTGAGCAACCTGATCTGGGGACTTTTCCTGCTGGACAGAGTGTGTGTGTGTGTGTGTGTGTGTGTGTGTGTGTGTGTCAGGGAGAGGGGAGGAGTCTCTTTACGCACTGGTGGCATCCATAATGACAAAGCAATAATTCCCATCATGCTCCGGTGCTGTGGCCGCCGTGTGTCTGTGTGTTCATGCATGTGTTCTCTGCGGCTGCAGTCAAGCAAAACATTTATTATTCTCAGAGACGAAGGAGAAGAGGAGGAAACACACGAGGAGAAGCACCCATTCACAGCCGCAGGAGCGCCGCCTCATTCGTCCAGGCCTCCATCACTTCCTGCTTAGAGCCAATAGCAATAAAGGAAGTGGTCCCACTGTCACAGAAACAGTTGGCACGGAAACAGCACATTACACCATCGTCCAATCCCCCTCCCATTCCTTTGTCGTCATTCCTCCCTTCCTCTCCTCTCCGGTCCCCTCCTCCCTCCCTCCCTCCCTCCTCCTCCTCCTCCTCCTCCCTCTCTCCCTATCTTGTATGTTTTTTCAGTCATTAATGAAATCACAACCAATCCTGCTGTTGGCCTGTCAGCAGGCTCATAATACCTCCAGAAAGAGACCTGCTCGCGGTCTCACCTCCGTCCTGGATCCAGATTCCTTAATGGCCAATGTATAATTCATCACTCCAGCATGAAATAAAGATTCTCTAGATGCTGTAGCTGCCCCATCAAAGCCTGTTTTTTCTCCTCTCATGATTTAATCCTGACCATTTCCCCCTTCTCTCTCTATCCCTGCTGACTCCTCCCTCCATTTCTGTCCTGCACTCCCTCTCTCTGCCTCTCTGTCTCTGACACACTGGCACACACGCACACATATATACACGCCCTCCACCCCCATCGCTGCAGTGTCTCAACTGCCTTGGAGCAAACAAGAGAGGATATAGACCACAGACGTTAATAAGACAGAGAAAGAGGGGCGCTGAAACAGAGACACTGAGATGTACGTGAGTGTGTGTGTGTGTCCCTGTGAATATGAGGAAGATATGAAGATGAAGCAGCAGGACTAAAGGTGGATTGCACAGAGCCTTTCTCTCCCTGCAAGGGCTTGTCTGCAGTATCCTTTGTAAATGGATGCTGGCTTGTGAATACGGTAAGCCTGACTACTCTCTCTCTCACACACACACACACACACACACACACACACACACACACAGCTTTTTGTCTGGCCTGCTTTGGACACAGAGGAGGAGTGAGATGCTGTTAGATTTCAGCCATTCTGTGCAGGCTGAGTGTGTTTTCCTCATAAAATGGGGAAGGTGATGTTCAGAGATGGCACCAAGGCAGCAGCCTGTCCAGTCCCCTCCTCCACCCTGCTAGCTCTGTGCCAGCGGACGCTGTCTTATGCTTGCTATTTGACTCATCGCTTCCCCTGAGCACCCTCGATTGATATAGACTGCTTTTATCTGAACGCAGAGCTTAGTTCACGTAATTACTGTATGTAGGACAAGTGAAGGATGCATCAAAGATGTGTGTGTGTGTGTGTGTGTGTCCAGGCCATAAGCCATGAAATGGAATGAGGGGAAATGGGAGTAAAAGCAGCCTGACACAGGATCAGGTGTTCACTTCTTACAACTGGCCGTGTGAGACGCTGGATGTGAATTTGCAGAGGGAGGTGTGCAAATCCCGCCGAGCCCTGCTCTGCGGGCTCCGGGATAAGCGGGCAAATTGTGGCCTGACAGCTGACAGCGGCACAGAGACGATGTGGGATTTGCCAGTGGAGCTTTCTGTCTGCTGTTCTATGGGGAAATTTACATCGACTGCCATTAATAACCTGCAGCTGGATTTATTTGGTTCATTCGTGTCTGTGTGTGTTTGTTAATGTTAATGGTGAGGGGGGAGAGAGGGGGAGAGGGGGGAGAGCAGAGTGTGTTCGTTACTCAGCAGGCAAAACAGGAGGATTTGTGACATTTTCTGTCTCAACAGTGTTTCATGTTTTTAGCAGAGCGGTACTGTATGCTGCTCGCTGGGGGCTGGGATGGTCTGTAGCATCAGGAGAGCGTGTGTGTGTGTGTGTGTGTGTGTGTGTGTGTGTGTGTGTGTGTACTGTATGTGTGTTTGTGTTACATGCTTGGGAGAGTGAGAGAGGCAGAGCAGGGAGGGGTCGGGGGCTGGGGGGTTTAACAGTAGGGAGGCAGATGGGGCAGAGGGGCGGAGGTTGATGCAGCAGAGAGCAAGAGAGAGAGAGCGAAGGCAGGGGAAGATTTCCAACAGATTGGATGAACGAGAGGGGGAAAGACCGACCGTGATGATTTCACGGCCGTAGAAAAACGCGCTGTGCCGAGCATGTGACAGGGAAGAATGCTGGATGTGTGTGTGTGTGTGTGTGTGTGTGTGTGTGTGTGTGTGATGGCTCCAGCAGCAGCAGCTCACGTCGAGGCCTCACACATCCCAGCATCAAGGAAAAGATGGTGGATAAATTCCACCATGCCTTTATCTCTCCTGCTAACGGATTAGGAACATCTGAGTGATGCTGAAGCCGCTGCAGTTCTGCCTGATTGTCTGTGGGTTTGTGAGGGAACCAGATTGATGGCTGCCAGATTGGCAAAAGCCTTCAATTGGAATTATTGTCCTTACTTAAGAAAACGCTCTGCAGTTTGGATTCAGACGAGCAGTTTCTGCAGCACACAAACCGTTTTCGGCATGAGTGACTCAGTGTTAGCTGAGAAGCATCTATATCACGTTTTCTGTCCGTCTGATCTGCTTCTCTTCTCAAATTACCAGCGCTCATAAATTAGATTAACGAATGTCCGAGCAGGAGACGACTGAAAGCAACACTGGTCGTATTAACACTTCGCTGGCTGTGACTTGTGGTTTAAGGTGGAGGCCAAAATGTGCAGATACTCAGTTCCTGATGACGCCCTTTGAAGAGAAGCAGCATGTCAGCGAGTGGGAAAAAACAACTGTGGCCTCTAATATCACGGCTACAATCAGCTGGCTGCACCAAACTAATGTTTTGCATGCAAACAGCATTTTGCAGACGAGACAGTTTCTCTCCGTCTGTGTTTGTCTTTCATCATTTTGTCCATTTTGTCTCCACACCAACCAGCCCAGCCTCTCTCGCCGGTTCAGGAGACAAACCAAGGTTACGTTCACAGTGACAGGGGCTCTAATCAACCTGCACATTATCTGATGTCTCAGAAACCTCAGCTCCCCGATGACCTTGGCTCTAAGACGATGGATGTCCAGGTCCAGAGTGAAATATAGGTTCATCAAGTGCTTACATGATGGGCCTTCACACACAGGTTTCACACACTGGAAAATGTCATCAGACCCTCTTACCGACTGTTTGAACATTACAGGATGAGTCTGTTCAGCCAAACACACACAGCAATTCTTCCATCGGTGGCACGGCCATCACACACATGAAGCGTGATTCAGCCTCTTTGAGCAGCTTCAACAGCAAGTGCTTTCTTTCTATTTTGGTATAAACAGCAGTGTGCAGCATGCTGCCACTCATGTGACCTTTATGCATATAAGAACGAGAGCAATAGTGTGACAAAACCTATGCTGAGTTGACCTCCTTCCACCTCTTTTGTTACTGGCTGCATCCACTCCACTGGGTGACATAATGCCGAGGGACAGCAGGGACAGGCTCGCTTTTAAAGTGACAGTGCAGCTCCTGCACGGAGGAGGCCAGCGTCCCCGTCCGGTGCACTTTTAGCCGTCTTTAACCTTGTCGTGAGCACGCCGCCGACTTGGACAATTAAACTCAGCTCTATTACAGTTAAGTACCAAGGGGGGCAAGCGTGGTTCCCTCGGCAGCCTGCTTAATAAAATGATTAATCTAAGATGTCATTTCTTTCCCGGAGAGGGAGTAACAGAGCGACCACATGAGCCTGAAACATTTGCTTTAGTGGTTGTGAGACTGAACATGGAAAGTGATCTTTAACGGCCGTGGAGACTCGTATGAAGCACGGAGGAAGCATGTGTCCACGCAGGCTTTGTCACTGTGTGTGCTCAGGGAGGGCGCCGCTCTGATTCAGCTGCCTCAGCATTTCTGTTTGTTTTGGGTCTTTAATCCTCCCCAGGTACTGGGACAAAGTGTCATCTCCACACAGACGGCTGGGCGACACGTTTCTGTCAGACAGGCGCTGATGTGGAGACAGACCAGCAGAGCTTCGTTCAGGAAACGTCTGCTCAAACGAACAAAATCTTAGGGCGGGGCTCTGAGAGGGACTAAAGATTAAGTTATCTTTGGTGCTACATAAAATAACATGAGCTCAGTTCACCCCCCCTTTCTCTTTGGCCTGCTCTCCACTTTCTGCCGGTGGTCACATACAGGGGCCGGTCTGTTTCCCCGAGGCCGGCCGGCGAGGGGCCTTACTTCCAGCCCTCAGATCTGAGAGGGCAGAGCAGGGGGGGCTAACAGAGCAACTTTGTGTTCCATTGAACACACATAACAGCGGTCATATGACAACAAGGAGGTGGACGAGAGGGAGGGGGTGATGAGGGAGTGTGTGGCCTCCTACCCACTGGTGAGGGATGTTGGTCTACACTGAGACAAATGGGAGCACTGTGTGTGTGTGTGTGTGTGTGTGTGGGTAACTCCATGCACTATGCTGTGAGGAGCACAGCCAAAAACAGCCTTTATAGCTCAACAATTAGCCTGTTTGGATGAGAGCGTGCAGGTCTGCTCCTCTGAAGAAACACTGACATCCCTCCTCTCTGCTCTCAGAACACACAGCGTGCTGTGGCCTGGTTCACGTTAACCTGCGTCCATGTGTTTGAACAGGTGACACTTTGTCACATCGGCTGTTTTATTCCCCCACACAGTTAAACTGTGCTGCCATTGTTGGGGGCTTGGAAATATAGACAGATTATATATTGTTAATTCAAATATAAAGATGATTTCATCATTTGGTGTCTCTGCAGGGCCTCCACCCCGCTGCCACATGCATTTTACTCTTTATTATTCCTGTGAGCGTCTGTTTCACTGAACATTGTCCCTAATGTGCAATATTCACTCTGCAGTGCTGGTTGGGTGGATTAACAACTGTCATATTGTTGCATCTGCTGCATATTTCTTTCCTTTTCCTGTTCCAGTTATCAAATCACCCGCTGAAGATAATGTCTGTGGGCTGCAGAGGCCTGAGTGTCAGTTACCCACAATTTCCTTCTGCTGCAGAAAGCAGAAATCTTATCTGTCACAACCCAAATGGAAATGATGTTTGACTGACTGTTTGAATGCAGCTCTGACAGAACAGGCGTGCTGCCCACTACAGGCAGAAGTCCTCTCCACAAAAGAGCAGAAACACGTGTGCACTCACATCTGAGTGAAGACCAGCGAGGCTCCAGTGTCCACCTTGTGCCATCTCATCCCCTGACATCGGCCTGCCCCCCCGTAGCTCAGCCTGTGCACAAACATGCCATTGTCATCGCCGGCCGGCCTTGTGACTCAGTGTGACCCACTGGATTGGAGAAGGGGGAACACAGCCATGGAGATCAGCAGCAGAGCGCTATCACGAAAAAGCATCTAGCATACAGAGACCTCGCCCCCACCCCCGGCCCGTCCCCGCCCTGTAAACAGCCCACTGTTTTGGGGGAGTAGAGAGGAGAACACTGCCCATCATTGTTTCCCATAATGAAAGAGAGGAGTCCTCACATGTGTACAGTATACAGACATCTTTCTCTGAGGTCCACATTCAGGACGGCACGTCAGGAGGCGACGACACCGAACGCTGAACAACTATTGTGAGATTAGAAGAAGAGTTCACTGTAAGCAGGTCAGAGTATCACATCACACAGGCCGCTCAGCTCCGCTCCCACATGACGAGACACATTCATGACGAATTGGTGGATTCACAGACACGACAGGCTTCCATGCGTGTCACAGACGTCCTGAGCAGACAGCACTCAGGCTCAAATTGATTTTTCTTTCTCTTAAAGGTGCATTATTCCTGTTTTTTTCCTGCAAATCACTTTTAGACACACGGTGACCGACGCATCACCGGCGTGTAAAGCTGTCACGGCTAATGCGTTAGCTCGGGCTGTAGCTACCAAACAGCTCAACGATTCTTTCGTAACTGTGACATTTGGATTAAAGCCTTCATCTAGTCATTCAGACCAATGAGAACGATCCCAGCACCTCTGTTCATGTGGAATCGACTCTTCTTTTTACCTCTGATTTGGTCTCCACCACCTTCTTTTTGCCAGATGTTTGACCTTCCTCACCAGCTTGTCAGTAACATTGTCCGTCGTCCGTTTTGATGCTTTGGCTGGAAACGGCGACCTGACAAGAGCACAGGACACAGAATCAAAAGGTTTTTCTAAAAGAGGCTGAAAGGCTCCAAACTGAGTCACTTTATCTTTATCGGAGCGGCTGATCGATACACGTACGGTCACCTTCATGGGATGAGGACGTTTTTAGTCCCCACGCACAAAAACCCCTCTGATGGTTAAACTGTGGGAGGAATCATGGGTAATGCATTAGACACCATGTCACCTGACATATGATTTTGAAGCAAAGGTGCTATTTGACATGAGAGGCTTTCAGACACATCCCCCCCGGGAGTCTTTGTGTGGAGGGACCTTAGACTGGCAGTGGCTGCCTTCACACTCCCCGACAGTCCATTTAAATGTGTCTTCGCTGCAGAAATGTGGCTAACTAGGAGTCCTCGCTCAGTCCTCCTCCACCGTCCGATCTGTTCTCAGGAACAGATGACGCATGAGGAGGCACAGTGCTGGAGTCTGGGCTGGATTATTGTAGGGGAACCAGGGCTGGTGCCATGCAGCTCTCTTAGGATCCGATTTTAAATCTTGCATAAAGCGGTGCGAACTGTTGAATGGTGCTGCGCATCACTGTGCCTGTATATCTCATATGATTCTGACGTAGGATGGGGCGACCACAAAGCTCTGAGTCATCACACAGACGCAGGCCTTCTAGGTTGAAAGACTTCATTTACTTCATTCCTCTGAGATGTACACAGAGAAGCATGCATTTTGGTTATTACTAGCAACAAGGCACACAGTATACGGCACTTTTCAAGAGCATCACATGGTGCAGCGTTATCTACAGGATCTGTGTTAGCAGCTGGCACTGGGCTGACATTGATCTGCCGCTAGAAGAATGAAATTGACTGTCTGCTTTTTGTCCCAGATTCCACAATGTTATAGCTGCAGTATTTCCACTTAATGAATGGCACACAGAACCAATAGGTGTAGCGCTGCTGGTCACCCAGTGCTCATTCCCAGCCTCCTCCTCCTCCTCCTTCTCCTCCTCCTCCTCCTCCTCCTCCTGAGCTGGTCAGACGTCTCTCTACAAACTCCGTCTGTTGTGAGGAGCTGGATTCTGTCATCAGTCTGAGCTCCTCAGCCACCTCTGGTGTCCACTAGCATCCAGTGCTGCAGTAAAGTGGTGTGCTAAAGAGATTATAAAGGACAACAGCCTCTCTTTTATACATATTTATGCTTCCTCTTATTTGCTTGGCAAAAGGATTTTGACAGATTAAGATTGTGATCTCTGCACTGACCAGCTCCATCTTATCAGAAGCTCCTGCTCCTCCTGGTAGCTGCCAGCCTCCCCGGCGGCTCTACCATCACCGGTTTACGACTCGTCTCAGCCCCACGCAGGAGGGATCTGGGATTAATGAGAGCACACAAACAAGAGAGCGTCATTAAATTGTTTAACATCCATACAGAAAAACTTAACACTGGGTTATATAACTGCTTGTTTTGCTCCAAGCTATTTGTCGGTGCTGCCGTCTGTACATTTGCTGTCTATACACATAAAACACAATGATTGTGTAACACAGAGAACACAATAATGTAAAAATACCACAGTTCTCCTTTAAGCTGAGTTAAATGACAACTAAATGTTCATAGCATATAGCAGCCATATATATACACACACACACACACACACATATATACACACACAGTATATCTGATGTTGAGTGTCCTGGTAGCTGCACGTTCCTACATCTCACGTGCAGATATAAAAATGACACAGACACACACATTTCTCTGAATATAATATTTCCTCCCTGCTGAATATTGTAAAGCAGTCAACGAATGAACTCTGCTCCATTTCCATTCTTCATAATTTAATCTCCGCTCTATCAAACGGGTCAATATTGACACTGACAACCAATCAAAACACAGTGAGTCACCAGTTCAGGAGGTATACTTAATACAGTCCAATACAATCGGCCTGCAGTAAATCCCTCCTGTGTGGAGCTGAGCTGTGTTGACAACGTGTCAGACGGGCGTTGATTCAACTCCAGAGGCGGCGCTTTGTTGTATTGCTGATATATAATGTCCTCCTCATGTTCACGCAGCACCAGGTAACATCACAAACACCTGGAAATATGAGCCAACCCCCAAATAACTCGGCTGCCTTCAATACAAAATAGATTCTAACATTTAACACGACTGTCTGACACACTGGGGGTCACTCATGTGGGCACACACCTCCCTCAAACATCTTCAGCCATCGAGTCAGACCTGTTTAAAGTGAGTTTGAGCCTTAAACGCTTGATTGGATTCATGTGCAGCCCATCAGAGCCGCTGTGGTCCACAGCATTTAACACAGATTCAAACCTCATGTCTCTCATCTAGAGTCCAACTTCTCTAAAAGTAAAAGTTTCTAAAAGTAAAACCCTAGAAGAGGCTGTAATCTCTGTATTTAGCAGTTTGGTGTATTGCAGGTCTGCAGGTGAATCTGATGCTGGATCCTTCTGATGATTCAGAAATCAGTCAGAGTTTCTGCAAACTGAAGGTTGGAGGCGGGAACATCTAGGGTCACAGTTCCTCACTGAAAAGGAAGAGCTGCTCCAGTGTGCTGCTGATGAAATATTTAAAAAGCTGCAGTGATTACAGCCTCAGGACTGTGATTGCTTTGTCAATGAGCAGCCATGCAGTGCTAATATATATCAGTGTTCAATATTTTAGCCTCCCTCACTTCCTGTTGGCCTGCTGAAGTCAGCCTGCAGCGCTGGCCTCCTGCCGGCTGCTTCTGATTCTGTGTTTCAACTGTCAACAGTGTCACTGCCACAGTTTAAGTTTCTCAGGCCTTTCAAAGACAAACAAAAATGCTAACGTCCGTGGAAATCCTCAGTGAACCTGGTGCAGGTGTGTAGAGCCGGTCCTCTGCCGGAGCTCACGCAGGCACCCTGACCTGCACGGAGGGGTCGTTTTATCATTTCACTTCTTTCCATCATGATGAAAATCAATAATCATGATGTTTTCCTTCATGTCTTCACTGGCCTGCCCAACAATCACCTCCATCTGAGAGGATTAGTCACCATCCGTTAACCAGATTCCCTCTCATGTCCGCCTTCATTTGGAAATTACAGCTCTCAGTTTATTTGCTTCTGTCTCTAGCTGTCGGTCGAACCCTCCTCACCGCTCTGTCGGTCTGTGACCTTGCGGTGGCTGCAGGAGCTGTTGGAGTCAGCAGGAGCTGAGGAAGCTCGTCTATTGACCGCCGCAGATTTTCTCACTGATGCGTTGCCTCTGTGGCATCACATTAATTAGTAACGTGTCTCCAGCAGAGCCTCTTGTCCTGCTCGGAGGCCTTCTCCTGGCAGCTTTCTGTCCCACGGACGATCTGCCGATTTCTCTACACCTCTCGGTTTACACTGCACACTTTGTATTTCCTCTGATAGCTTAGAGCTTTTATATTATTTTGCAGGACTGGAAAATCACATATATTTGGTCTTGACAGTCAGAGCTCATAAATATCCACCACAGCCTGAAGGTTTGATCACAGTTTCATACACTAACTGCTCACTCTAGACACAAAGGCAGGACTTAGTGCAGATCTGGGGATTAGCTACTGTTTCACTCCAGGGCTTTCACATATTATTGTAAAACTCGCTCTGCCAGGTTCCAGTGAGACTCCAACACTGTATATGGACACTGACCGGACAGCCTGAAGTCTTTCGGTAACCTCTTTTAGCCACGCAGACGCAGGAAGCACCCTTCCAGCCACTGAAACAGCTGCCTTTGGATGAGAGAGCGTGAGCGCTGTGCAGCTGACGGGAGGCATGTGAGCTGTGTGTGTGTGTGTGTGTGTGTGTGTGTGTGTGTGTGTGCACTGTATGTTAGTTTGCTGCAGGGACTCGGACTGCTGGGATGCTTTGTGTCATGCTATCCATCAGTGAGACAGAGGTAACATTGCGCTTTTTATTGCTATTCATGTAAAAGTCTGTGTCCCACACAATGCACAGCCTGTTGTGAAGCGCTCCGACGGTGGTGACACAAACAGTTCAGCAGGCCTGCCACGCCGCGGGGGGGGGGGATATGAACTACTGTACAGTCATCAAAGAGTCACATTTCCTCAGCACCATACTGCTCTGAATAGTCAAGGTTACAGCGGCCATGCAAACGCCTCTGCGCTGTCCCGATGAGAAGAGTGAATGGACAGCAGCTTCCCCACACAGGTGCCCGCCGGGCCGCCAGGGCGCCGCTCAGAGCCCCCGCTCTGACGAACGGGCCCCTCTGCTGCTTTGGTTGGTTCTGATGTAGACGGGTCCTGGTTAAGTGCTTCGTAAACGGGGAACGTGGCGGCTTGCTGCTCCACTGTTACTTCTGGCTGGCAGATGTTGTGGAGCGGGGGGGGCTCCACGGCAGGTCGGTCCTCACAGGAACGCCTCATCTGATCCCTCCTGCTGAGCACAGCACAAACACAGACCTCATCCATTAACCATTACGCGGCGACTAAAAGCACACCTGTGCCTCGCTCCTTCCTTTCAAACTGCACACTTTTGCTTTCCATTCATAAAAATAACACTTCTTTCTGCAAGCGGGACCCTCCTCTTCATCATCGTCAGGCCACACTCAGGCAGCGGCGCCTGCATTCATGCCAGCTTTCATTCGGCTGCCGTGACAGACAGGTGAACTCACCTGGTGATGTGCAGACAGACAAAAGACGACCTGAACACTTCTCGTGTTCTCAGGTAGAAGCTCTGTCACTCAGTCTGTGGGCTCCCTTCATACATTCTTCTGTCTGAGCGACATCATGGACTCTCCTGATTCAAATCACCATTCAATCTAATGTGATTGACCTTAATTCTAATAGCATTTTGGTGGACTAAGCCCCCGCTGCAGGACGGCAGAGGCCGTTACACGTGAGACGCTGTGGCTACATGTACTCATCTCTAATAAAGGGTGGGATTGTAATTATTTGCTGCTGCTGGATTAATAGCAGGAAGTGAGAGTGATGGAGGCAGAGCTGCTGTGAGGGAGAAAGTGAACGTGCTCGGTCTCAGCTCGCCTCTCGTGTTACCTCAGCCCTCATGATATGAGGAAATGTTGGCCTCTCCCGGAGGCCCCCGTGGCTCTACCTCCACTCACTTACTCTTAAAGTGACACGCCTGGTGTTCGCAGCAGTGAACTGGCTCAGGTGCTCTGTTTCACAGGCTGCTTTCACATCCAGGAGGGCAGACGTGGGCGGCCGCAGGGGGTGAGCCTGACACTGCAGGCGTCACGTCAGACGGCATCTCTCAGACCTACACTCTCACTTATTTGTTGTTGCTTACATTCAGAGCCTGTCAACTTTAAATGAGGTTATGTAATTTGTTGAAAAGCCTGTAGGCGCTTTCTTAATTAATTGTGTTTATCATTTGTTGGATTTTTTCCAGTTGCAGGCATCTCATCTCGCCGTGTTCTGCTCTAGTTGTTAGGCTGTAGGTAAGTGACAGACCACGTCTTCTCCTGTGCTGTCTGACAGCTCGGGGAACGTTATTAATGGGAATTTAATGTGATAATAACACACACAGTGCTGCACACTGCTTCCTTAGAAATGATCTAAAGTGGTGCAACTTCAGAAAGTGCAGGAATAGAAGTGCTGCATGTTTGTGGAGTAGCACGTCGGAAAGAGTTCACACGCAGCTTTAATGTGTTTCATAGGCTCTGAGAATCAGTGATGTGCATTAACCGGTTTGGCCGGCTACGCCATTTTCAGAGGGTAGTCAGGTGCCTGCAGCCAGGAAACAATGCTCTGCTCTCTGTTTGTGTTGTGCTGCTGTGTTATGGCTTTGTTCTGCTCTGTTTGTCCTCTCAGTCATTTGACGACTGAACCTCACTCACTCAGCTCGGAGAAATGACCCCCCCCCCCCAATCCACCCACCCCCGCCCCTGTATGTGACAGGTCTGCAGAGTATAGTTTCCCCCAACAAAACTAGGCCACAGTATGATTTCACATGTGTTACTCAGCCAATAGGATGCAGCCTGTTTCAATGTGCATGTATTTACCGCTGAATCCCACGGGCATCCTCTGCTCCAAATCTGCTGTAGCTTCAAACACATCCCATACCATAAGGCAGGGTTAACTCCCGTCCCAGAGCTGATCAGACGCAGTGAGTCACCTGCTGGCTCGAGTGTCCTCTTTGGTAGTAAAAGGCCATTTCACGCTGGCAGGCCACACAGAGGAGGGTGTGGAGTGGAACTCATGGAAGGAAACACGACTTTTCTCTTAGTCCTCTTATTTCAAATGGTGCAGTTTGATTTTCCGGTTCGATGTGTGTGTTTGACCTTGATTGTGTATATAGTGAGTGTGTGAGGGTGCACGGTGGTGTTAACATGGAGGGCGTGGTCGCTCAGGCTCAGGGTCTATGGTAACACAGGACTGCAGACGGGGGGGTCTGAAGGCTGAAGAGGCAGCGTACACAGAGTGCAGGTCTTACTCTGTCAGTGCACCTCCATCAGAGAAAGATGGAGAATCACATTAGTGTTCCTGAAGTCACTGTCCAGCAGTTTGGGAAAACATTTGTTTCCCTCCAAGGTTGACAGGAGCAGTGTGATGTCACTGCTGTGTCAGTGTGTTGCAGCAGGTCCGTTAGCCTAGCTTAGCATTCCACAGCAGTGGAATGAATCCCCTCACCAAAGACAAAGCCAGTAAGCACGAGTGTTATCTTCTCTCACATGTATGTTAATGATGGGATGGGAAGCGGTGAAACTGCTTGGATTTGTCTTCAACATGCTCTCATGTCTCTTCCCTGTCTTATGTGTTGGCAGACTCGCAGGCCTTCAGTTGTCGAGGAGAAGCAGAGAAGATTTTATCAGAGGGATCGAGCAGAAGAGGCCAAATATCGAACTGAGGGTGACAGAGCCAGAACCAAACAAGGGCAGCGCACCACAAGAGCCATGTGGGAGGAGAGCGAGGGGGTTTTGCTATTTGCACGCATCAAGCCCAAGCACTTTCTCTACTGACACACGCTGAGCGCTCCCCGGCCCTCCTCCACAGCTTTTCCTCAGGGGGAGCCCTGCTATGAACCCCGGCTCCCTTGGCTTCAGCAGGCAGTCCGACCTCAGTGCCAGGCGCTGTGTGGGCTTCCCCCCAGTCTGGGTTCTGCCCACACAGGACTCACAGACTGCCCCTGAACAAAGAGAATGAAATACTCCTGAGTCACTCCTCTGTGTGGTGGCTCTCCTGTCTACTCTTAAATCGGTCGGTGCTGAAGTTTTGTCTGCCCCCTTCGGTGGAAACCCTCTCCGCCTCCTCCACCAGCTCCTTTCAGCCACCGCTTCGTTATCATTTGCTTTCCCATCAAGCAGCAGCACGAGTTCCTTTGTGCTCACCACGTGGTGGAGGACCATGGGATGCCGTCAGAGCTCGGAGGAGAAGGAAGCGGCGCGGCGCTCGCGGCGGATCGATCGCCACCTGCGCTCGGAGAGCCAGCGGCAGCGGCGTGAGATCAAGCTGTTGCTGCTGGGCACCAGCAACTCGGGCAAGAGCACCATCGTCAAACAGATGAAGATCATCCACAGCGGAGGCTTCAACCTGGAGGCCTGCAAGGAGTACAAGCCCCTCATCCTGTACAACGCCATCGACTCGCTCACCCGCATCATCCGCGCCCTCACCACCCTCAAGATCGACTTCCACAACCCCGACCGCGCCTACGACGCCGTGCAGCTGTTTGCCCTCACAGGGCCGGCGGAGAGCAAGGGGGAGATCACTCCAGAGCTGCTGGGGGTCATGAAGCGCCTGTGGGCCGACTCAGGGGTCCAGGAGTGCTTTCAGCGATCCAACGAGTACCACTTAGAGGACAACACCGCCTACTACCTGAACGACTTGGACCGCATCTCTGCGGCTGAGTACATCCCCACCGTAGAGGACATCCTGCGGTCCCGCGACATGACCACCGGCATCGTGGAGAACAAGTTCACCTTCAAGGAGCTCACCTTCAAGATGGTGGATGTGGGCGGGCAGCGTTCGGAGAGGAAGAAGTGGATCCACTGCTTCGAGGGCGTGACTGCAATCATTTTCTGTGTCGAGCTAAGTGGCTACGACCTCAAACTGTACGAGGACAACCAGACGGTAAGAGAAATGTGTGTCAAAGGGCCCACATGCCCCCCCCACCCCCCCAGACGCACACGTGTACGCACTGAAACACCAGCACACGTCAGCCGCCTCACACAGCAGAGGGACAAGCCAGATACCAACCCAATTAGCACAAATTATGCAAATATTCTCTCTAATTAAGTTTTTACAGCATTCAGGAGGAGAGAGGAGACTCTCACCATGAGATCATCATTTCAGTGGTGAGCAAACACCTGAGTGACCTGCCGTACTGATTTTACACTCCAAGAATCTCAGAATCTACATTAACTCACACTGTTACTTCATATTAAACGGTCATAATTAAGTGAATGAAGACATTCGCTTCACTTCTCCTTTCACCGTTAATCAGTTTGTGAATCAAAGCGAAACCCTCCAACGATCAGAAGTGCCACACAAGTCATATTTGTTTCTGACAAACAAAGTGAACAGGAGCCTGTTCTGCTGTGTCATTTCCTCTGTGCACACACACACACTTCAGTGCACACACACACTCGATTATTTCCCATGAACACAGTCATGTTTTTAACAAAGAGGAGTTTGAACATTGACTAAAACCGTTTATCCAGCACTTCACTTCAGTAGATGTAGTTCATCACGTATGTTTGCGTGTCTCCTTCGGCCTCTTTGGTGAGAACAAATCTTTAGCTGACTCAGACTC
This sequence comes from Pempheris klunzingeri, assembly GCF_042242105.1. Lineage (NCBI taxonomy): Eukaryota > Metazoa > Chordata > Actinopteri > Acropomatiformes > Pempheridae > Pempheris > Pempheris klunzingeri. The sequence goes on from NC_092030.1 coordinate 381,697, forward strand.
TTAAAGCACCAAACTGAACAGCTTATCATGTAAAGTAGGAAAACAGACGCGCCTGAACAAACACGCAGAGTTCAGCAGGTCCACAGGTGGAGCAGGATCAAACAACTCTCATCCTATGTGAAAAATAAGATGTGTGTCCACAGGAGAGGCTGATCCTTCCAGAGATACTTCCCTCTGTGCTGGATGCTCGCTGCAGCCTTTCAACTGATTCACCGTGTTCATGCGCTGAGCAGCTCCTGCTCCTGCCGTGTGTTACTTATTCTCATGAACTGGTCCTGTCGTTCCAGCCAAACATTTTGAAGACATAATTGCGGAGGTTTTCCCAACATCCCCACAGGGCACCCAGGACCGCTGCACGCTCCCTTTCATCCTTTTATTCTCTTCCTAAATAACAGTAGTACGCGCTGTAACTCCTCCACAGATCATTGTTTAGCAGACCATTTGGAGGCCGATCCAGGCGCTGGGCCGGGGAGCCTGAGCTGAGGTGTGTTCCCTCTGCGCTAATGTGGCAGCAAACCTTTTCTAAATGTGTCTGAACGGAGAGAGAGGCCCGTGCTTCTCTTATCTCCTCCTCATGGATGTGGAATTTGAACCATTTGCTATCCACAGCATATCCATCTTCTTATCGCAGTGTTTTGGAATGGTTGGGTACTTATTGCTCGCTTAAATGCCTTTTAGATAATGGAAGGTCAACAATAGATATAATCCCACTTTTTTTAGTCCAGACCAACTATGAGGGGTCTATTTCCTCACATTTCCACTTTCCACGTTCACCTTGATGTCTCTGCACCAGAAGCAGCTCGAGCGCAGAGGAAACTTTGACATTCCTGTCCTGATAATTGGTGGGTTACCCGGATAAAAGGCAGCGTACACTGCGCCGGGTTGGAACATGAAATCAATTAGTTTTATAGGTTAAAAATAAAGTCTGAGGAGAAAAATGCAGTATGGTGTTAATTGAGTTCACAGAATGAAGTGTGAGGCTGTACCTGTGAGAATTAGCAGATTGTGAAGGCGCTGCGTAGCGAAGGGAGTTCACAGGTGCGAGAAAAAACAACTTTTATTATTCTGAGATAGGAGAGGAAGACCAGCGCCGTGGATCAAAAGCACCAGAAAGCAAGACATCATGAAATTAGAGCAGCCATCCTGCTGCAGAGATGAATTTCTGCAAACAGTGACAGTTTGATGGTGTGTTTCACGGCCTCTGGGTTTGATGTGTTTCACCACACAGAGCGAAGCTGAGGTCTCCGTGAACACACCGACAGGGTTTCCTCACTGCTAACAAAATGTTCACAAGGTTTAAGAGCACTGACATTAATAACTAAACTTTTCATGGTCACACTGTGGGACATTTTACATTTAGTAAAGTCACCGCTGTTTGCATGTCTGTACGAGGAGAACACACGTGTTCCTCCTCCTGACAGTACGTTGGACTTCACATGCAGCCAAAGTCCGTCCTTGTGTGATGGTTAAAACAAACAAGTGTCCACACGTTCATTTAGATTATTAACAAAGGAACTCAAGTCTTCTGCTTCTGGTTTAAATGTGTGAAATATTGTCATAAAATCAGGAAAGACATTCGATGGACGAGTGTTGAGGCAGAAGAACAGCTAACAGTGTGATCACTCAGGTGGTCGGACGGCGTGGAGACAGGCTCAACCTCAGCTGTGCTCTTGTTCCTGGGACACACACGTGTTTAACTGAGTGTGTTTAGTCTGACAGTCACACCACCGCCATGCTGAGGTGGGTGCAGCATCAGGTACCTCAGAGGAAGGAGGGTCAGTGAGGGAGGGGTCAGCCGATCCTGACAAGCTACTGCAGGGAAAATACGAGAAATCAGCAAGTTTCCAGACTAAATATCATCAGCAGCTGGTGCAGGAATAAAACGGTTCAGAAATATCCGGAAGCACAGACAGAGCGAGAGGTGAGCGTGTTTCTCAGGGGAAATCCGTTCGGTCGACTTACACAACGAGACGAGTGACTCAACAAGCGCTCAGACCAAGAACAACATCTTCTGATTCCTTCAACACTTATTTCAGCTTTGATTCCACCTCCTGCCTCGTTCAGGGGGGGCGACTTAAAAAGGAGGTCCAGCGTTGGTAATATCTACTATCTATCAGATTAAAGGACCTTCCTGTTGTGTGTAAGAGCAGCATGAAGACACCGACACGGTCAGTGGCTTCTTCCAGCACAGACAGTAACACCATGTGAGAGGGAAGGATCATTCAGCAGGAGGACCAGAGGTGACTCATCAGTCTCAGCTGAGAAAGTCTCCTCGTTCTCAGAGTCCAGGTTGCGGGCAGTGACCGTCTGTGAGCAGCAGCAGCATAATGCTGCGCTGATGAGCACGTTTCAATGGAGGCTGCATGAATTATGTAATGGAAAACAACAACGGGCTGATTATGGAGGCTGAGCGGCTCCACCGACGGTGGCGACGCTGTGAGTCTGTCCGACAATCATTCATCAGCGTCTATGAGCCCGCGCCCCCATGCCGATCGCTCATTAATGCCCCCGATGGCTTCAGAGTGTCCAGTGATCGCCGGGCCATCGTAACCTTCAGAGGATCGAACAATGTCGGAGCGGAGACGAGAGGAGGGAACAAACTAGAGGAGAGCAGGTCGACACGCTTCGGTTTCACTGCACAGAAAACACACCAGAATAATTACAGTACAACGTTTACCCATCAGCCCATTCCCCGATGCATTTTCCCTGTCCCATCCCTGTCTTCATAATGAACCGGTAGCCATGGTTACTGTTGCCTAGCAACAGGCCAGTCAAATGCTCCTAATCCTGCACTGTTGACAGTGAGCTGTGACTGGGGAGGGGAGGATGAGAGGGGAGAGGAGGGGGGGGGACAACAAACAGCAGCCAGAGCTGGAGAGAATAGATATGAGATGTATATGTGCATGTGAGTGTGAGTGTGTGTGTGTGTGTGTGTGTGCATGTGAGTGTGAGTGTGAGTGTGTGTGTGAGTGTGAGTGTGTGTGTGTGTGTGTGTGTGAGTGTACATGTGAGTGTGTGTGTGACTGTGTGTGTGTGACTGTACATGTGAATGTGTGTGTGTGTGAGTGTGTGAATGTGTGTGTGTGTGTGAGTGTGTGAGTGTGTGTGTGAGTGTGTGACTGTACATGTGAGTGTGTGTGAGTGTGTGTGTGTGTGAGTGTGTGACTGTGTGTGTGAGTGTGTGTGTGTGTGACTGTGACTGTGAGTGTGACTGTGTGTGTGAGTGTGTGAGTGTGTGTGTGAGTGTGTGACTGTACATGTGAGTGTGTGTGTGTGTGTGAGTGTGTGACTGTGTGTGTGTGTGTGTGTGTGACTGTGACTGTGTGTGTGACTGTATGAGTGTGTGTGTGTGTTATTATGAATGTGTAGAGCAGATTTCTATGCAGCGGTTGCAGTGAGTGTGTGTGACTGTGTGTGTGTGCATGTGTGGCTCTGAGAAGAAGAGGAAGAAGAAGACTGCTAATTGATTTCTGCTGTTTCCTGAGTTTGTCATGTGCACCTTTTCCTCTGACACTGTTCTGATCTGATCTGATCTGATCTGATCTGATCTGACCTGATCTGATCTTAAAGGGACAGTCTCCCTGAAGTGAGCCCATCGTCCCCTCAGAAACTGAGAGGCACCTGAAGGGGTCATCGAAGGCGTCACTATCATGTGACTGAAAGCTTCCAGGAAGCAGATTGAGAGTTGAAGGACACAGCGAGCGCAGCAGGCTGGACACACTCCGGCCTCCCTGTGTGCTCCAGGTTCACTCCATCGTGCTCAGATGCTCTGATTGGTCCACAGCACGCCTGTCGGGTTTACCTGTAGTTACCTGAGCTCAGCCACGTCTGGCCTTCTTCCCTCTACCTTGATGGTCTGAGTTCTAACCAAATGTAGGAATATAAAAGGTGGGACCCATTACAGACAGCATGTGTCATAAGCAGAGATGCATGGTGTTAACGGGGGCAGAGTCATGTGACTGTCAGGTAGCGCCCAGAGGAAGTCATGTGGGCAGCCCCTCCTGTCAGGCTCTGACATTTAGAACAGCCTTAATGAATGACGAAGGGGTGGCTGCACACTTAAGTGATTTGTATTTATGGGAAACAAAGCAATGACACCGGGATGAACTTCCTCATTAATACTTAAGCTTAATTAAGGCTGTGCCTCTGGACCACTCTGAGAGTGTGTGTGTGTGTGTGTGTGTGTGTGTGTGTGTGTGTGTGTGTGTGTGTGTGTGTGTGTGTGTGTGTGTGTGTGTGTGTGTGTGTGTGTGTGTGTGTGAGTGTGTGTGTGTGAAGCAGTGGGTGTCCGAGGCGAAGGAGGGGGGTCTGCATGCTTTAGTGCTCCTGGATGTTGCCCCCCCGCTCCCCATTAACAAGCTGTTACTGAACGAGTGCCGCCATGGCCAGGTGAAGAGATGGAGGCTCCCCGGGCTCCGCTGGATGTCTCCTGCTGTCCTCTGGTTCGGAGGAGGAGGAGGAGGAGGCTGACTTCACTCTGCGTGGTGGACAATGTTTAGGGGACACATACTCATACAGAAAGGAGAGCTTATGTTTCAGCCTGAGGGGGGGGGCAACATGTGAGAGGAGAAGGAGCAGTTTTCCCCTTCAGCTCAGACTCTGCAGACACTCTCACACAATTTGTATTGAACAGAAGCTAATTTCGTTTCCCCTTTCCTGTCCTGTGTCACTTTAGTGTCACTCATTTATCAGTGGGACACTTTTACAGCATCCAGAGAAGCTGCTTTATTTCACTTCTCTTTATTTCCACTGTGTTTTTGTGCACCTTTGTCTCCTGCACAGGTCACCATGTGACACATCTTAATATCACTGGTGTGTTTTGCAGCTCATGTAGATTCAGGAAGTATTTTCATTTTTCAGTGAGACTGTTAAACACACACATTGATATAGTTTTCTTTTTTAGACCTACTGTACATTATCTGTTGTTGAATAATTCTTTTTGGGCTGCATGCATGCAGCTTTGTTTCTCATAACTGTAGCCTTTTCATCATTATCCAAAAATGCAGATCTTGTGATTTGCTCAGAGCATCATGTTGTTGCTGTAACCTTTTAAACAACAGTCTTCCATCTGACAACCTCCCAGTCACAAGCTGCTGGCCAGTCGCCACATGCCAGCAGCCGCCATGAACAGATCCACTTTCTGTGTCTTTTCTCTTATACATTCAGCGTCACATGAGCTCCGATCGTACAGCGCACACGGATGCATGCATGGGTTAGGGTTAGGGTTAGGGTTAGGGAGCAGCACCGTTCTGCAAATGACATCCAGCTATTAGAAAACGGGCTGATTTACACAACGTTAAAAAACCTTTTAAATAACAGGACGGTTTAAGGTCTGGGTTAATTCCAGTGACATTGTTCACATTTCTGTCTTTGCTTGTGTATCTTATGGCTAATAATCTGCATTTCCATTACAGTGCTGTGAAGGAAATCACAGATTTTCACTTCATCTTGGTGAGAAAGATGTGACACCTGGTGTGGTTCTGCTGTATACAGATATACAGTAACACATTTTAGACAGAAATGTTTCCTGCTGCAGGAGGAAACAGGACCACGCTGTCCGTGTTCACACAGCCATGTTCACAGCTGCTCTGTGACCAGTAAAATGAGGACTGACACGCGTCCTCTGTGGCCGATCGAGACAGAGAGGTGCTGCTAAAAGAAGCAACGGGCTGTTTCAGGGGAGAGTGTGAGAGTTCAAACTCCGGTCTTCATCCGTCTGAGTCTGTTGACACAACAGAGAGCCGCTCCTCTGGCTCGCCCGGTGGAAGTCGGTCTGTGACTGGTCCTCTCGTCTGGCCGTGACCCTCCGTGGTCACGTGATCCCGCCTGTGTGAATGAGCTGTGACGGGGGGGCGTTACTACATGACATCTGACCTTCTCGTTCTCTCCACAGAGCCGCATGGCCGAGAGCTTGCGCCTGTTTGACTCCATCTGCAACAACAACTGGTTCACCAACACGTCGCTCATCCTCTTCCTCAACAAGAAGGACCTGTTGGCTGAGAAGATCAAACGCATTCCTCTGACAGTGTGCTTCCCTGACTACAAAGGTCAGAACACCTACGAGGAGGCAGCCGTCTATGTGCAGCGGCAGTTTGAGGACCTCAACCGCAACAAGGAGACCAAGGAGATCTATTCGCACTTCACCTGTGCCACTGACACCAGCAACATCCAGTTTGTGTTCGACGCTGTCACGGACGTGATCATCCAGAACAATCTCAAGTACATTGGGCTGTGCTAGGACCTGAGGCTGGGGGGGGCAGGGGCGGAGGGGGCGGGGGCGGGGGCGGGGGGTTAAGATAAACAAAAGGCACGTCAGTCCGCCTGACGGTTTATCTCTTCGATGAGGTGCAACAGCGAACTGCAGAGGAAGTGAGGCGAGGGACAGACTGTAGAGGCTTCAGCCGATGGGCCGGTCAGCGCCGAGTTCAACCCAACGTGTTTGCACTGAATACGAGTATGCAGAGACACACACACACACACACACACACACACACACACACACACACACAGGATCTCTGGATCAACAGTCAAGCACTTGTTTGACGAGGCAACACTGGAAATTTTAGACAGCCCCCCCGGCCGGGCTGTCACACCTGAGGTGGCGGGTCTGTCCTGGTGGGCATCGGTTATGTTTGTCTACTTCATTTTATTTGCCAGAGTCAATTAATGCTGCTTTATGAGAAGAAGTTTGACAGAATCAATGTTCTCTTTTGGATTTTCACCCTGACAAAGGTAAGCAGTGAGTGCACCTGGTGAGACGTGGGGGGAGCCTGTTGTTTCTGCAGAAAAAACATTCAAAAAAAAGAAATGTCCACAGACACGATGTCACAGGTTTTCTGCCTAAAAGAGGAAACTGCCACAGTGTAAAGCTGAAGTGAAAAACGTTTTCTACACACTGTTTCTGTTCTGCCCCTCGTCGACTCTCTGACGTCGTTCTTTTCCCCTCTTTCTTTTCTCTTTTTTGTGCTTTAAAAAAAAAGAAAGAATATGTGTGTGAAACCTGCCTTTTACAGCAGGCCACTGACTTCTGATGCCAGGAGAGTGTTCAGCTCCGTAAAGTCTAAAGTATTCTTTATGATCATTCCAGTTTCCAGCAAGAGACGACAAAACCAGTGCCAAGATCAATTTGTAAATAAAACCAGATCCCATCCATCACCTTCATTCTTTCTTTTCTTTGGTTTTTATGGACAAACACATTAAAACATGCATGATTTTGTTACTTTGGGATACTAATATATTTTCTTTGGGATTATGTTCCTCTTTTCTTAGGTTTAAATAATATATTCCCAAAAATATATATAAAAGTCAAACACTGTGTACGATTGTACAGTTGTCAGAGAGGAATCTATTGAAAAGAGTTATATCGATATAAAACAGTGATTATGATGTTACGATGACGACGATGATAGCGATGATGATGATGATGATGATGATGATGATGATGATGACAAAGTTAGCATGAGAGGAGATCAAAGGAGAACAAGACTGTAGAAAAATATAAAGACGAAGAAGCAAACCTCGAGCGTTCAATCTTCCTTGCATTATCTAAGTGGAAACTGTTAACCAGCCAGTCAGTATGATGTGTAAATATACTGTAAGGTACTCTTTGTTCAAACAAGTGAAAATAAAGGTTGAGTTGGGATACTGTGAGTGAGATAAAGAGAGAGCGAGAGAAAGAGAGGGAGGAACAGCCCGCTCCACTCCTCCTCTGACCCTTTCTTTTCAGTTCAGACGGTGACGTGCAAACAACTCAGCTAAGGGCTTCAGGCTTGACTTTACGGGACGTCCACCTCAACAAGAGACAAAACAAAGCAAGTATAAAAAGAACTATGAATAAAACAACTTATGCAAATTTCCACTGTGTGGTGAATGTGTCTTTGGCTGCTGCTCGTGTGTTTCATGTGTTTGGGTCGTGAATGCGGACAGATGATTGGCCTCCACCCTCGCCGTCCAAAACGATGAATAAACAGCGTTTGTCTTCACCATACAATGAGGCCGCTGGGGCGGGAATAATCCAGACATAAAGTGTGCAGTTAAATCAGCCCTCAATGGACTTGGTCTATGTGCGATGGAGGGCTGGGGGCTGGGGGGGGGCAGCGTGCAGCACCGTACAGATTCCTCTCTAATGAGTGTGTAAACCACAGCTGAGCCGACATGGCTGCCGACGGCTCCGCCACAGTCCACAAACAGGTGGTTTGGCTTCTTTCGGCCTCGACAGCGTTAAAATCACAGCTGTCATCCAAGTTTGATCTGAGAAGTCAAAGTGAGCGCGATGAAGCTGAAAGGGCTGCGATCAAAGCCTCCCGTGGGCGGGGTGCTTAACCACGACCTGCTTATTGAAGTATCGATAAAGTTTTCAGCCCATCGGGCCGGGGGCGACCGCGCTCCGGGGCTGACGGCTGTTACAATTAGCTTTGACTCATCCCGGAGTCATGGGGGGTAGTAGTGGGCATCTGTCTGAGGGGTGAACATAAACAAAGGAGGCAGAGCTCTGCTGGAACCAGCCCTTGTGACTGTCATGTGGGAGCAGTTGGTGCCAACCATAAAAAATGGCCAAGTCACAGAACGGGAGGATTCACTGCTAAAAAAAGAATCAAAGGAGGTATAGAAATGCTTTATTTATTCAGTTCGATCAGGAAGTAACGCTCAGTGAGACTTTGGCGGAGGGGTGGGGGCTCCGCACTGCTTGTCACAAGGTGGTGCTAAGCAGCTGATGCTGAAGTCATCATGGGAAACATGTTCCATGGGGGGGGGGGGCTGAACATTAAAATCCAACAGCTATCAGACAGGGGGCCAATAAAAACACCCCTCTGCCCCCCCCCAGACCTGACATATGATGATAATAATAATAATAATCAAAAGACTGAACTCCAAAATGAGGCGACAGTAAGAAACATAGAAATATTTCCTGGTGCTGAAACGACCCACAGACCAACATCATGTTTGTGTTTACAATAGAAGACACAGCTGCCCCCCCCCCTCCTCCTCCTCCCTCTGTTTGGTCCACAGATGATGATAATGATGATGATGATGATGATGAAGAAAAGGGACTGAGGGCATTTTTAAGAAGGAACAATAAATACCCCCCCCCCCCCCCCCGGTGTGTCCCCCGCCCTCCTGCCTCCTCTCTCTGCTGATGTCCTGCTCCTCTCTGCTCGCCTCCTTCTGACCCCCACAGGCTTTATCTTAGCCCTTCTCCGCCCCCACTCCCCTCTCTTTCCCCCCCAGGCGCGATGACAGCCGAGGCTCATCCTCCGGTCTGCCCTCCGGTCTCCTCCTCTGACCCCCCCACCATCAGCTTAATGTCTCCCTAAATGAAGTCATGAGCAGACTTAACTTGTGCCCTGTTGAACACCACCAGCCTCTGACGTCTGGCTGTGGACCATCTGTCTTTGGCTCTGATGTCCACTGCAGGAGGCGGTCAGGCCGTCCTCCATCACTGCTCCATCACTGCTCCTCCATCACTGCTCCATCACTGCTCCTCCATCACTGCTCCTCCATCACTCCTCCATCACTGCTCCATCACTGCTCCTCCATCACTGCTCCATCACTGCTCCTCCATCACTGCTCCTCCATCACTGCTCCTCCATCACTCCTCCATCACTGCTCCATCACTGCTCCATCACTGCTCCTCCATCACTCCTCCATCACTGCTCCTCCATCACTGCTCCTCCATCACTGCTCCTCCATCACTCCTCCTCCATCACTGCTCCTCCATCACTGCTCCTCCATCACTCCTCCTCCATCACTGCTCCTCCATCACTCCTCCACCATCACTGCTCTTCCATCACTCCTCCATCGCTGCTCCTCCATCACTCCTCCTTTATCACTGCTCCTCCTCCATCACTGCTCCTCCATCACTCCTCCATCACTCCTCCATCACTCCTCCTCCATCACTCCTCCTCCATCACTCCTCCTTTATCACTGCTCCTCCTCCATCACTGCTCCTCCATCACTCCTCCTCCATCGCTGCTCCTCCATCACTCCTCCTCCATCAGTCCTCCATCACTCCTCCTTTATCACTGCTCCTCCTCCATCGCTGCTCCTCCATCACTCCTCCTCCATCAGTCCTCCATCACTCCTCCTTTATCACTGCTCCTCCTCCATTGCTCCTCCATCACTCCTCCTCCATCACTGCTCCATCACTCCTCCATCGCTCAGACAGACTTGTGCTGATCGATCCAAACCACATCTGTGAGCGCCATGTTGCTGTTAGAGGGAACGTCAGCGGATCACTTTGAGTCTTTGGGTTCATCCTCTGGGAGCCATGACCGACCAGTGAGCAGCAGTGACATCAGAGGCTGCTGCCGCCTGTCGCTTCACACCAACATGAATGTCATGATCCCAGAAAGATGAATCTTTTCTGTTTATCCTCAGCCAACCGGAGAGCCTCTCTGGGGGCTGCGGCCGTGTTGTTGGGCCTCTTCTTGTGCCCGCCGGCAGACCGCCCTCTCCGGGTTATCAGAGGGAGCACACCGGGCTCTCCTGTGCAGCTCTGCCCGGACACAGCTCCTGCTCTCTTAGTCGGCGCCGTCATCCACAGCAGAACGATGTGCGGCCTAATAAGGGAAGTGGATTTGTCGAGCTGCTGTGTGGAGCCGAGCCAGCCGCTCTGCTGCAGCCTGGATGTGGGGAACACGTGGGACGACCTCACGGGCCTCCGGCGATGCCTGCGGTCCCGATCGGTCCGTCTCACGGAGCTCTGGGGCGTCAGATGAGATAAGGGACGGCATTCCTCTGCTCTGCCTCTGGTATCTACGTGAGCGGCAGAGGCCGGGGATGATATCTCTGAACCATAACAGTAAGGCAGAGGGCTCAGACGCACCGGCGTTCATACATTTCTGACAGAAATCCATTCATTTCAGGAGGATCTCCACCATCACGCTTCAATTTCCTCCAGGTCTGAACAACAAAGCTGTGCCAGCATCCCCTGTTTTCCCAGCATGTGTAAATGAGTTTCAGATCAGATCCTCGGGCCTCCGATCTCACCGAACACTGGACTCATCACCAAACATCACAGCTGGACCAGACCCACACCGACATCTGCACCTCCAGCCATCAGACAGAGCTCCACACGAGAAAACACACGAATCTGCAGATAAAGACGACAACATGGCCGCCGCCAGGAAACACAGACAGAGACAGAAACACAGACAGAGACAGAAACACAGAGAGAGACAGAAACACAGACAGAGACAGAAACACAGACAGAAACACAGACAGAGACACAGAAACACAGACAGAGACAGAAACACAGACAGAAACACAGACAGAAACACAGACAGAAACAGAAACACAGAGAGAGACAGAAACACAGACAGAGAGACAGACAGAAACACAGACAGAGACAGAAACACAGACAGAGAGACAGAAACACAGACAGAAACACAGACAGAGACAGAAACACAGACAGAGAGACAGAAACACAGACAGAAACACAGACAGAGAGACAGAAACACAGACAGAAACACAGACAGAAACACAGACAGAGACAGAAACACAGACAGAGAGACAGAAACACAGACAGAAACACAGACAGAAACACAGACAGAGACAGAAACACAGAGAGAGACAGAAACACAGACAGAAACACAGACAGAAACACAGAAAGAGACAGAAACACAGACAGAAACACAGACAGAGACAGAAACACAGACAGAAACACAGAAACACAGACAGAGACAGAAACACAGACAGAGACAGAAACACAGACAGAAACGCAGACAGAGACAGAAACACAGACAGAGAGACAGAAACACAGACAGAGACAGAAACACAGACAGAGACAGAAACACAGACAGAAACAGAAACACAGAGAGAGACAGAAACACAGACAGAGACAGAAACACAGACAGAGACAGAAACACAGACAGAGACAGAAACACAGACAGAGACAGAAACACAGACAGAAACAGAAACACAGACAGAGACAGAAACACAGACAGAAACAGAAACACAGAGAGAGACAGAAACACAGACAGAAACACGGAGAGAGACAGAAACACAGAGAGAGACAGAAACACAGACAGAAACACGGAGAGAGACAGAAACACAGAGAGAGACAGAAACACAGACAGAAACACGGAGAGAGACAGAAACACAGAGAGAGACAGAAACACAGACAGAAACAGAAACACAGAGAGAGACAGAAACACAGACAGAGACAGAAACACAGACAGAAACACGGAGAGAGACAGAAACACAGAGAGAGACAGAAACACAGACAGAAACACAGAGAGAGACAGAAACACAGAGAGAGACAGAAACACAGACAGAAACACAGAGAGAGACAGAAACACAGACAGAAACACAGACAGAAACACAGAAACACAGACAGAAACACAGACAGAGACAGAAACACAGACAGAGACAGAAACACAGAGACACAGAGACGGAGGTGGGGTTTGGATTAGTGGATTAGATCGTCGTGGGAGCCGTGGCGACGCCAACGTCCAGCTCGGCCTACAGAAAAACGTCGTCCCGGCAGCTCGGTAGCAGAGCTGATGCTGCAGCACTGATCTGTGCAGCTGATCCACGTCACTGGTTCTACGGGCCGTCTGTCTGTCTCAGCGACACTAACGGACAGCTACAGCTCCTACGCTTGATGCCGTTACTGATGGTGGATGATGGGTGTAGAAACGTTCTCCACCCGTTCTGACTGACAGTGTAGATACTGTGGCGTCTGTGCTCAGCTTTGGTGTGAAGCTCACTGTGTTTCCTAACTTCTGGTGGCGACCTCATGAAATAACCTCCCTCTGCTGCACTTGTTAGGTGATGCTACTGGAGCAGCCTGCAGGCTTTATTAGGCCCAGCAAAAATATACTGACTTTAATGACTCCACCTGCCATTAGCTGCACTGCCTGCTACACACACACACACACACACACACACACACACACACACACACACACACACACACACACACACACACACACACACACACACACACACACACACACACACACACACACACACACTCTTCCATGAGTGTGACCCTGACGCGCTCTGGTCCTCCAATAAATCACTGTCATAACTGACGGACGTATCGATGAGCATAACATCCAATCACTGGCCTGCCCCCGGGACACTGATGCAGCTCTTCAGTCTCTGCCCAGAAACTGTGTGGCCGTCCTGATGAAGGCTGCTCCTCCTCCTCCTCCTCCTCCTCCTCCTCCTGCTGCTTTATGACTGGATTAAGGCTCCGGTCCAAACAGCTGCTGATTAGAAGGAGACACTGGGTGTTGTTCAGTGTCCTTAAAGACCAAACAGTCCGTCTCTCCTGCTTCCTGCCTCCGCTGCCCCCTCAGATATCTACTGTACAGCCTTTTCTGCCCGATGATGAATGTTTCACTGAATCACTGGATGGAAATGATGAGAGCATCCTTCATCCTCTTCTTACTGACAGACTCATCTGTCCAGGTAAAAGCAAAGCCTGAACCTGTGAATCACTCCTCCTTCATAAATACCAGCCCTTATATATTAAATCCTCATTTCCAGCCACACAGAGTGCAGCTGCAACCATTTCCCAATTTATCTCCTATTTATCTCCATTTCCATGGTGACCCTCCATTTCGTGACCCCACTTCAAGACCTGATTCACTTCCAGCCTCTGTAAGTCCTTTCCTTGTCATATGTTCCATTACTTCACAGAGATCACAAAGATACCATTTCAGAGAGCCAATCCACCTATAATTAATAGGCTTACTGGCTTCCAAACTCTGGGCAACCTGCCCTCCTGCCATCCTTCATTACACCGGGCTAAAAATGCCTCCGATGCTTTATCACGAACATGATCTAAGCTAACCCTTCTGATAATTTTAGCACAGATTTATCCTCTTTTAATAATAATAAAACATGCTTTTATTACAGACTCCCCCTCAAAACGTTATGAACTTTCTCTCCTTGTTGCTCCCCAGCTTCCACACACAGCTCTGGTGGTTCTATATTCCTAAAAAGGTTCTCACGCTACAGAAGGTTTGACAGATTCATAGATTTGTTTTCTCTGAGGAACAACCAAACATTCACGGTCTCATTGTTCTAACGGCACCGTGTCCTGATCTGGTGACGGCCGCATTCCATTTAGGAGAGGTACGGTGCAGGTTCACTGGGGGGCTGGACTCACTGGGACCCCCCCTCAGTAAACAGCTCCAGCTCCAACTGTCTGCTGGGTAAAGGCCTGCAGTAAATTACAGTTCAGTCTTGTTTTTATCAGCTGAGGAATAAAAACCAGGTCCCTTTTATTTCCTGTCAGCTGTTCCCAGGTCAGTTACAGGTCCCAGGTCAGTTTTAGGGCTGATTTTCAGACACTGATCACTTTTAAAGCTCTTCACGGCTCAGACCCCCGACCCCCCGTCTTTTAAATCCCTCCTTAACTTTACTTCATCATACTTTTATCAACAGGTTTTAATATACTGCTCTTATCCTTGTGTGTGTAATTCTTTAGTGTGTTTATATCTGAGGGGTCTGATTTGATTCCCTTCAAGTGTTTTTAATCCCGTTGGAACAAAGTAAAGATCTCTGTAACTTCTTCTGTGAACAAAAAGTGCAGCATGAATGAAGTGTATTCTCCTGATTAAGTGACCAGACAGGGGCCTTAAACTGGCTGCAGCTTCACCACCTGCTCTTCTACTCGTTCTGGTCTGTAATGTTGTGCTCACACGGTCGTGCTCCTAAATAATTCTGTGTTTAATCACGTTGCCACACACTAACTGGTACACGGGGTCAAACAGGAGCGCCGTTACAGGAGCTGATTGGATTCTTGGGCGCTAAAAAGACTCTAATTAATCTCTCATGTAAAGTCTGCTGTCTGAGTCATGACAGGTTTCACACACCAATACAAGGGGGGGGGGGGTCAGCGCTACAGCTGGGCCCCCTTCATGTGCTAATGAAGCTTTTACAACAGCTGCATCGTCCTCATATCACAGGCTTCGTATATATTATTGGTCGATGCTACGGCCTGTGAAAGGTGTCAGCTGCTCCTCCACATGTTCTTCAGTAATAGTTTGTAAAAGGAGCTTCACGCTGGACCGTCACTCCCATCAGGCTCTCTTCAGAATAACAGAACACCTCTGATGGATGTTTGCAGCAGCCGGAGATCAGCATCGACCAGCGCGAACCCTCTGAGCACCATGTCACTGTTAATAGTATTGATCTGGTGATGGGCTGCGCTCTGCCTGCACGTTCACACATGGAGCAGGTTACTCTTATACTGCACAGAGAGCGCAGTTTTAGGAAACTAGTACAATCTAACAACAACATTTAAGGAGCTTGGCTCATATTCATAAAAAGAAATAAGGAAACCAACGTGTGTGTCGAACCAACAAGCAGCACTTCACTAAGAGAAGACAGGTGAGAGGTTACAGCTCAATAATGTGGACAGAGATCCAAAAGAAGTCCATGAAAACAGCTGGTAAAGTGGGTGGTAGCTCCCTCATGGGGGGGGGGGTAAAGCTGGAGTTAAAGATGGCCCCCCCCACCCCGACAGGCCGAATGAGACCCAGGAGTTACCTGTCCAAGTGTGACAGGTAAGAGGCCGTCAGTGATCTCCTGTTTACTTCCTGTTCATTTCCTGTTCATTTCCTGTTCACTTCCTGTTCACTTCCTCATTCTGGTGCTCACAGCTGCTTTAATCAATATTCTTCCATTAACCTGCACAGAGCAGCAGTAACAGAGTACCTGAGTTTACCTGAGATGTTCAGTCCTTTCTTTTAAGTTTCTCGGGCAGTTTTGGGAAAAAGAAAGATTTCCTTTGACCGTTAGATCCTCTGACTTGGTGCCCTACTTGTTCTCTCCTGGTGTTTCTACTCATTAGAAAGTTATTTCCTTCTCAGCAACAAGCACAGCAGCATCCTGGACGTCTCTGAGACTAATTAGCTGAAGACCTGCAGCCGGAGCTCGTACAGTGTGGCACCAGGCTCAGGCTCCGCTGCTGTCACCGCTCCGTGTTTTCAGGTGAATTCAGGCCAACGGGACGCCCGCTGAAACACGAACTGACCATTGGAGCCCTGACAGTCCAGACTGAGCTGCAGGAGCTCTGCCTGCACCACCTCCACAGGACTGTGCTGCTGCGCCCCCCTGTGGCCGCAGGCAGGTGTTTCTGCTGTGGTGTTAAGAGCCTGACACAGAATCAGAGAAGGTTCTTCTCCCTGTGAGCAGAGTGGGGGGGACAGACCCTGTGGGGGTCCCATCGTACACCAGCCCCCCCTAAACTGGTCCACGTGATGCTCACGGCAGCAGAAGTTAACGGCTGCTGTGTGTCCTGCTCTGCCCCCCCCCGCAGGATGTACATGATAGGACCGGCATAAAAACCATAGAAGTGCATAAAAATACAACTCACCGTTCCGCTGAACTAGTGGGAGCCCTGAGCTTGTTCCCACCTGGGGGGTGAAGGGGGACGAGGACCCCCCCGGAGTCCCTGTCCCTGCTCCACAGACAGGATGCTTCACCGCCTCCTCTGCTCCTCTTCTCACAGACTCACCTGTGCTCCGTGTTTTAAACAGACTCCTGGTGTTGTCTTTTAAAAGCAGCTTTCTTCTTCTGGGGAGTCGGAGGCTCTTCTTCTTCTTCTTCTGGGGAGTCGGAGGCTCTTCTTCTTCTTCTGGGGAGTCGGAGGCTCTTCTTCTTCTTCTTCTTCTGGGGAGTCGGAGGCTCTTCTTCTTCTTCTGCCTTTTCCCCTTTCCAAAGAAGCTTCCAAACACGTTTACCTGGGGGAACATGTCACGTGACCGAGACGAGGGTCTTAACCTGTCTTCACCTGTCAAGAGGCACAGACGGATGTCATCGGGAGAGAATCCGGTCATTTTCAAAATAAAACATCTTTCAGCCTGATCATCAATAAAATATTTTGTTTAATTATTATTATTATCATTATTATCATTATTATTATTATTATTATTATTTGTATTATTTTTCTGTGCGACCCACGGACCGGACCCGGTGGTTGGGGGCCGCTGATGTACTGCATCACACACCTGCTGACCCACTGAGGAATCACACTTTTAATCTGATTTCTGGTTTAGCTGGTTACTGTTGAATGTCTTCACTCACTGAGAACTCACTACAGAAGCTTTCCATACATACAGGAATAAAACTGGAACATTCTGCGTCAGCCACAGCTCTGCAGGGCCTTCCACCCACTGATGGGAATGTGTCACTGCAGCTAAGATTCATGGAAGTTTTAGAGATGTTCATGTGCTGTTAAATGACCGTGTGTGTGTGTTTGGAGGTTTACTAGAAACAGCCCGTCCCCTGCAGCCACCTCTGCTCCTGAGCTCTCATCCCGCTAACTGTTTCTGAATGAAGGGTTTCTTTCACCGAACTTCCTGAAAAGCTGAAACATAAAACTCTTATTCGGATGGTTTCTCTCTGCCCACAGTGGGCCTTTCTCACAGCAGACATGTTCACTTGTCACAGTGGGAGCAGCATCTAATGATAACCTCTCCTGAAGTGTCCCAGTGAGGGTTAGGGTTACACAGAGTGAAGGCTATATATATATCTATAGATATATATCTATAGATATATATCTATAGATATATGTGTGTCTGCAGCTCAGTGTTCAGCCTCACTGTCCTGCAGAGACACCTGCTGGCTGCTCACACAACTTTGTCTGCATTCTGCTTTCTGTGGAGGGGGGTGCAGGTGTGACACCTGTAACGATCAGATACCCCCCCTCAAACATCGGCCTCTAGGGTTAGGGTTAGTCATGTCTGTGAGGATGAAGAGGGACGTGTGGAGCTGGGTGCCTTTTATTTGTTTTCACTGAAGGAGAACATATCTCCGCTCTGGCCACGTGGTGGCTCCGCTCTGGTTCAGAGGCTTCATGAGATTCAAATGAATATTTACAGTTAGTCCTTTAGGCCTTTGTGGAGGGGGGGGGGGCAGTGAGAGGGCAAATGAGCACCGTGAAAGAGAGATTTTATGACTTAACTCACAGTAAACTGGTCTTTTTCTGCACCAGTGTTAAAACAGAGCAGATACAATAGCTGTAGCTTGGGGAAATGTGTTAGCCCCCCCCAGAGCGCTCAGAGTGAGCTTCATCTGAGGCTCCTTTGTCTTTCAGGAACTCTTTACTTTTCTTTACTCCGGTTGATCATTAATGATGCTATTTGCTAAAAGGTTACATATCTGAGAGCCTCAGCTGGGTTTGTTTGTGGGTGCACTTTAAATATATCTTACACTATGTGGTGGTTTATTAGATAAACACACACCCACCTACAGTCACCACCTACAGTCACACACACACCTCCACCTGGTACATAAGTGTGTGTGCAGGTGCTTCAGTCTCACCGGAGCGGCTCCAGCAGCACCTGTGTTCTCTGCTCCCCCCTCAGCAAGATGTCTCAGGATTACTTTGGGTTCTCCGTCATAAGGGCCGGGGGGCCAAACAGCACGGTGGCCCTGAACAACGCGGCAGATATCTCCGTTATTGTGATTTACTTTGTGGTCGTGCTGGCTGTCGGAGTATGGGTGAGTCTGTGAATAGTTAATCTCCTCTGGGGAGTCAGAGCGTGTTTCACTGTAACACCTGAACCCCCCCCCCCCCAAAGTCAACAGAGAATGTAGTAATGATGGACACGTTGGACAAGTGAGCATGTTAATTATTTCATCTACCTTTTAGCACCAAAGGCCTTCTGAGCACCTTCCCAGCAGCAATGAGGAGTAAATGAGTTGTCCAGCAGCCCCGATATGACGGTGCTGCTGCTGGGTGGAGTGCAGTCCCTCAGTCCGGGGGGGTCACTGCTGCAGCCGCTGTGTCTGCACTGAAATACAGATTCTGCTGCTGTTTTTTGAGGCTTTGGTAACATGCTGCCCCCTCTTGTTGCAGGCTATGGTGCGCACCAACCGAGCCACAGTGGGGGGCTTCTTCCTGGCAGGGAGGAGCATGGTGTGGTGGCCGGTGGGTGTCACTGATCACACTGATCACACTGATCACACTGATCACACTGATCCCACTGAAGCGTGAGGCTGTCACACACTCACGCTGCCTGATAAGTGTTTATTGCTTTATGCTAACTGGACCTATAAAACATGATGCAGAGGCCATAAGGGAGGTAACATGAGGCTTGGAGTAACTGGGGGTGTAAATCATCTGTAACTCAGTGACAACATGACTGACCATAAGTAGCCAGAGAGCATCCTCAGTGCATCCCATAATAGTCCTGTGAGCCCATGACGTGTCCTCCACAGATCGGAGCTTCACTCTTTGCCAGCAACATCGGCAGCGGCCACTTTGTGGGCATCGCTGGGACGGCTGCGGCTGAAGGGATAGCCATCGGGGGGTTTGAGTGGAATGTGAGTGACGACGACGATGATGATCATGATGATAATGATGATGATGATGATGATGATGATGATGATGATGATGATGCAGCATCACCACCTGTGGCAGGTGTTTCTAACCTGTGACCAGCTGATAAGCGTGGAGGCTGTGTCTGTGTGTTTCAGGCTCTGATCGTGGTCGTCATCCTGGGGTGGCTCTTTGTGCCCATCTACATCAAAGCGGGGGTAAACACAGCCACATGCCCCCTCACTGTGCACACACCTTCAATCAATCAATCAATCGATCGATCTTTATTTATAGAGCACCAGTTCATAACAGACTCTTTCCATAAAGAGCAGCTCAGAGATTAGATCAGACACCAGGTGTTCTCCCCTCCGTCCTCACCTGCAGCAGAGCGACAGTCTGTGTGTTCTGCTGTGTTCAGGTGGTGACGATGCCCGAGTACCTGAAGAAGAGGTTCGGAGGGCAGCGCATCCGCATCTACCTGTCCGTGCTGTCGCTCTTCCTCTACGTCTTCACCAAGATCTCAGTAAGTCACCTCACCCTCCTCACCCTCCTCACCCTCACCCTGTGCTGCTGTTGATTTAAATGATGTGTTTTCTCCTCCTCTCCTCTCCTCTCCTCTCCTCTCCTCTCCTCTCCTCTCCTCTCCTCTCCCCTCCCCTCCTCCTCTCCTCTCCTCTCCTCTCCTCTCCTCTCCTCTCCTCTCCTCCCTCCCCTCTCAGGCAGACATGTTCTCTGGAGCCATCTTCATCAACCAGGCTCTTGGTCTGAACATCTACCTGGCTGTTATCATGCTGCTGCTGATCACCGCTCTGTACACCGTCACAGGTCTGCCGCCTACGATGCGTTCACTTCCTTTCCACTGAACTGGGATCATTTATGAACTAAAAGCGGCACTCTTATCTTCCTGACAACATGGTGGGGGTTAAAGTCTTCTCAGGAACACATGTAGACATGCAGACACTCTCCTTCCTCCTGGTTAGTTTATCTGTGCTGTGTTATTGTGCTTAATTACCCATGGACCGCGATAACAGAGAAGTGGCCTTCTGTTGCTGTTTTGTGATAATCCACAGCTGAACTTTAGCTCTGCAGGATGAGCAGTGAAAGAGCTCTTACATAACACAGCTCAGCGCTGAATAACTAATTTGGTGTGATGAAGAGGTTCGTGTAGAAAGATCCTCTTCACCCTCACCCGTGCCCCTTAGCGGGGAGGACACGTGCTGCTTTTGGACTGACACAGACTCTGTTCCTCAGGCGGACTGGCTGCTGTCATCTACACAGACACCTTACAGACCATCATCATGGTCGTTGGATCGTTCATCCTCATGGGCTTTGGTAATGTGGCTTTGTTATCCTCGTACTTGTTATCGTCACCCTCATCAAATAGTTGAAGAGTTAGAATGACCGTCAGTCTTCATTGCACACGTACCCTCAGCTTTCCACGAGGTGGGGGGGTATGACAGCTTCCAGCAGCTCTACATGGAGGCCGTCCCTTCTGTCACGGCCAACATCAGTGCGAGCTGCTACGAACCTCGGCCGGACTCCTTCCACATCTTTAGGGACGCCATTACAGGAGACCTGCCGTGGCCCGGCCTCGTGTTTGGACTCACCATCCAGGCCACCTGGTACTGGTGCACTGATCAGGTCAGTCGGGCTCGTGGGATGGCTCACAGGGCCGAGCACACACACACACACACACACGCAGGACTGATCCACACACGTTTATGCACCTTTATCTCGTCTCCTGCTGGCAGACGTGCTTTTAGTCAGAGCCTAATGCTCCAAGAGACGCAGATAAGATTCACAGGCGCTCTGACGCTGGGTGATGATGAAGGACCAACAAACTCAAAGGTTTACATCCAGCACATTTAGATGGCAGAAGATAACAAGTGAGTTTAACCTGAAGGAGAGAAAAGAGTAAAAGTACAGAGGACATGTACTTAAAGTACTAAAAGTTCTGTCAGGGTTACAACATTACATCACTGGATCATCGTTACTGACTCAGATGTTGTCATTGGTCAAGGTGGAGCTTATTCTGTCTGCTTTACTGTGTTTACAGTTGTCCTACAGCTGCACTTAACTAATGCAGATATATTTGGTACTTTCCACCTCTCACCCCCCCACACTGGCCGTCTGCAGGTGATTGTCCAGCGCTGCCTCTCAGCCAAGAATCTCTCCCACGTGAAGGCGGGCTGTGTCTTGTGTGGCTACCTGAAGCTGCTGCCCATGTTCCTCATGGTGTTCCCCGGGATGATCAGCAGGATCCTTTACGCTGGTGAGCGTGTCTGATGGTGTACGGCAGCTCGTCCACGTCTCCCTGCAACTATTACTAACATCCTGCTGGTCTTATCCTCTCTGCTCCAGATGTGGTGGCGTGTGTGGACCCGGCTGAGTGTGAGAAACACTGTGGGGCCAGTGTGGGCTGCACCAACATCGCTTATCCCAAACTGGTGGTGGATCTCATGCCCAATGGTGGCTGCACACTGACCTTTGTCCCATCAGTGATAATGCAAACAGCAGCCTTTTTCTCCTCCTTTTTAATCCGTCATTCTGTCCGTCTCAGGCCTGCGGGGTCTCATGCTGTCGGTGATGCTGGCGTCTCTGATGAGCTCGCTGACCTCCATTTTCAACAGTGCCAGCACTCTCTTCACAATGGACATCTACACCAAGATTCGGCGCTCGGCCAGTGAGAGGGAGCTGATGATCGCTGGCAGGTACAACACACATCGGTGATCGGTTTGACTTGGTTTGCTTTGCTTTGTGGTGACGTGACCTCACTGTTGGACCGTGTGCAGAGTCTTCATCCTGGCCCTGATTGGTGTGAGCATAGCGTGGATCCCTGTGGTGCAGTCGGCCCAGAGCGGTCAGCTCTTTGACTACATCCAGTCCATCACCAGCTACCTCACGCCCCCCATCGCAGCTGTCTTCATGCTCGCCATCTTCTGCAAACGTGTCAACGAGCCTGTGAGTTTCCTCTCTGCCAGCTTGTTGAGGTGTTTGATTCGTGAACCATCTCAGTTTAACGTCTGCTGATTAGCACAAATCACAAAGTGCAGCTGAGGCTGATGGGAACCATTGAATTGGTGAAACCGATGACGCCGCTGCTTGGGTCACGCTCATCCTGAGGGGGGCATGAACATGTGCACCAGCGACCACGACAATCCATCCACTTGTTGTTGAGATATTTCGGTCCGAGCCAAAGCGGTCGACCAACTGACAGACAGGCCGCCGGCCCGGAGCCGTGCTGCTGGCGTGGGTGAGGAGAGTGTGTGTGGTCATAAGCAGCCCATCACAAAGATGTTGAGTAAATTCTGCCTGAAGGGCTTCAGTTTTTATCTGACTTCTGCTTTAACTGGGTGCCTTCTAACAATGGAGCAGTGTGATAACACGAACATCTGTGTGGGATCTGAGACGGTCAACAGATTTTCTTTCATAATGTGGTGTGAGCACATACCTCCTGTGGATATGATTCTCACTCTCGTGACAGTCACGTTCGCTCGGCTGAAACACTGAAGTCGTCAGCTGATCACATTCAGAAATCAGCAAATTCACTGAGGACGTTTCTATAACCCGACACAGTCGCACTCTCTCGCGGTGCCTCGGCTCATTTCTCCGGATCTGTTTCCACGTTAATCATGTTTGTCATGACTTCACTCCTGCGTCATGTATGTTTCATGTGTCTGTTGTGTGTGTGGTGCTGTTTGGATTCATTCAGGGCCCCACAGTCAAAGGGGGGGGCGTCAGTTCAGCCAGTCTGGATGTAATCTCCTCTTAATTCACACTGACTGTGTGGCTTGTGTCCGTCCATCCATCCATTATCTATACCGCTTATCCGTTAGGGTCGTGGGGGAGCTGGAGCCAATCCCAGCTGACTTCGGGGAGAGGCGGGGTCACCCTGAAGTGGTCACCAGCCAATCACAGAGCCACATACAGAGACAGACAAACACTCACACCTACGGCCAATTTAGAGTCACCAATTAACCCAGCTTGCATGTCTTTTGGATTGTGGGAGGAAGCCGGAGTACCTGGAGAGAACCCACGCTAGCATGCAAAACTCTACACAGAAAGATTCCAGGTTCAAACCAGGATTTGAACCTGGAACCTTCTAGCTGTGAGGCAACAGTGCTGACCACAGCACCAGAAATATCTCAACAGCCACTGGATGGACTGCCTCGAGACATTCACGGTCCCCAGAGGGAGAAGCCTGCTGACTATACCTGTAACGCCACCAGCAGGTCGACCTCTGTGGTTTTGAGTGAAATGTCTCGACAGGTATGGGATGGATTTTTACCAACATTCATGCTCCCCTCAGGATGAATTTGCATCATTCTGTCGGTCCCTTAACTTCTCCTCTAGCGCCTTCACCAGTTCTACCAGTTTTATCAGTTGTACTTTGTCCGATACTTTGATTCACCTGAAAAACCTGAGACATTAATCAGTCATCATTCGTGCAGCATGAAGCTTGACTGTAGCCTCTCAGTCATCCTCATAGAAAAGCTGTGGTCCTACCTGTCCGTCCCTCAGGGTGCGTTCTGCGGCCTTGCGGTTGGCCTGTTCATCGGCCTGTCCAGGATGATTGCTGAGTTTGCGTACGGGACAGGCAGCTGTGTTAACCCCAGCATCTGTCCCACCATAATCTGTGGAGTCCACTACCTCTACTTCTCCATCATCCTGTTCGTCGTGTCCTGTGTCATCATCCTGGCCGTCTCCCTCATGACCAAACCCATCGACGACAAGCACGTACGTGACCCCTCCCAGCCCGCTATGATCATCGGTTTGATAAATATGACCACAGACTGTACAGATAATTGGCTTTGGTCGTTTGTCTAGCTGTATCGTCTGTGCTGGAGCCTGAGGAACTGCACGGAGGAGAGGGTGGACCTGGAGCAGGACCAGTGGGACGACAACAGGGAGGCCAACGACATGGAAATGGAAGGTAATCAGCAGACAACCAGTAGAAACGTATCACACACAAGCAGATGGTCCTCATCGCCTTTTCTCGTCCATCCCAGAACCCCAGGAGGAGCCGGGCTTCTGCAAGAAGGCCATGATGTGCTTCTGTGGCCTGGAGCAGCAGAAAGGCCCCCAGCTGAGCGCCAAGGAGCAGGAGGAGCTGCAGAAGAAGCTCACGGACACCTCGGAGGAGCCTCTGTGGAGGAACGTGGTCAACGCCAACGCCATCGTCCTCCTGTGCGTGGCTGTTTTCTGTCACGGTTTCTTCGGTTAAAGAAACAATCCGTTGGATACTCAGATTTTATATGAATGTAATTTATGACCACATGAACTGTGGTCCTCAACCCTCTAAAATCAGATTACTGCTGCATGCAGACCGAGTGTGGCTGCTGAGCTCCTCCACCACAAAACACATGTTTTAGTAAAGTGAAACCATGAAAGTATGTCAGTTCTGTCTCCAGGTTTGGTGCAAAGAAATTAAACTTTTCTGTTTTGCAGCTGAAGTAAACGTTCCACAGGTCCTCCAGTGTTAACAGGTCCTTTCCTCTCTGTCTTTGCTTGTGTGACTGAGTGTTCGGGGAGTTTCTGTGTAAACCAGAGCAGAGAGACCTCACTGCTCGTCTCAGCACAAATGTCTTATTTAATTTGGGAGTGAAACAATCAGAGAGCTCGTAGCTGTCAGGAGTGGGTGTGACGTCTGAGAGAGTTTACATGTTAGAGACGTGACAGTGAATACATCAGTCACCGACCTGTAACACAAGGTATTCAGGTCCACAAGTTATTTTTATTACTGTATTTGCTACCTCATTCCTCCTCAGCCCTGTCCTGGTCATTATGTGCGCTCAAAGTCCGTCCAGCTTACTGTCTGTTGTTTTAGGTGTTAATGAATAAAGACCTCAGAGTGCCGCCTCTGTACGTCCCTCTGCTAGTTCGCTCTGTGAGACGCTGCATTCCTCTTTACTTAACTGCACATTAACTTTCTGTTCAAATCTGAGCCAACTGGACCAAATCAAATCTTTTATGTACTTGGTAAATAAATGCTGATTGACGACCACACGTGGACCCGTGAGTCATTCCCATGGTGACACATGTATTAACTCTGTGTTGGGGGTTAATAAATGGTATGTACAATCAGAAATAATTAATAACTATCAAAGATAATTAATAATAGCTGAAGGATTTCAGAGTTCTTGACAGTGTAGAGGTTGGCAGTATTCACAGCAGGTATTAAAACATTTATTAAGACATGACAAAATCAATCAGAAACAATCTAACTAAGTGACTGACTAGCTAACAAACAATAGGGAGTGTGTGTGTGTGTGTGTGTGTGTGTGTGTGTGTGTGTGTGTGTGTGTGACTAGGCAGGAGGATGTGAGATACAGGACCATAAGGGTGGAAGAGCCCAAATGGTGATGGCCAGACCCCCTGGGGTGTGGGGCAGAGGCTGTAGCTGTTAGCTTAGCTTTGTCTCTCAGTGGAGGCCTGTTGTAAACCGTGTGTGTGTGTGTGTGTGTGTGTGTGTGTGTGTGTGTGTGTGTGGATAAAGGTATCAGGTTAGAGCAGAGGATGGTTCATCTGTAGACTCTGTGTCTGTGTGAGCAAACTAACATCAGCTAAACTTCATGGCTGCACAGTAAACTACAGCACATCACAATAACAATAAAGCAAATCAGTACATTAACAAGGTTAAACCATGTATGCAGTGATGTTATGTTAATTATACCCAGTTAGAGTTTGTTACCAGTCCTTAAAGGGAAGAAGAGTCCTTCAGTGTGCTGCTCTCTCAGCCGGTTGATGGGCCAGGCTGGAGGAAAGGTGTGGTGTGTATGGATGGATGGATGGATGGATGGATGGATGATGATGGATGGATGGATGGATGATGATGATAATGGATGGAGGGATGATGATGGATGATGGATGGAGGGATGGATGATGATGGATGATGATGATGGATGATGATGGATGGATGGATGATGATGATGGATGGATGGATGGATGGATGGATGGAGGGATGGATGATGATGGATGATGATGATGGATGATGATGGATGGATGGATGATGGATGATGATGATGGATGGATGGATGATGATGGATGGATGGATGATGATGGATGTGAAACAGGAGGACACAGAACACATCAGATAGCTGACACACAGTCGCCCCCTGGTGACACAACAGCCTCATTACACAGGACCGGACCTGACTGGACCGGACTGGACTGAACCACTGGACCGGATCAGACCGGACCGGACCGGCTTCAAAAGGCCGTTCAGGCTGCAGCTGCACACACATGATGTCAGCTCACTCAGGCAGCAGCTGTCAGCGCTGAGCTCCCTGCTGCTCCTTTTAAAAACAGAACAGTCCCACAGGAAAAGAGTCCCACCTCATTTATTTTATTTATTTCCCCCCCTCATCACAGCTACCGTGGTACCACAGCCCCTCTGTGTGTGTTTGTCTTGTGTATCTGTGTGTGTGTGTGTGTCTCATTTCTGTTCCTCCTCAGCCTGACAGCGCCTCAGTTGTGCATGTGACGGCCTCATTGTGTAGGTCTCCACTTCCTCACAGCTCCTGCTGAGCTGCACTTCACCTCGTCAGTCTGCAACAGGAAGACGTTTCTAGCAGAAAACAACTCACACCCTCCAAAGACTTTGACTTCACCATAAACCTTGTTTATGGCCGGCAGAGTTCACTGGACCGTAAAACCTCCCACACACACATTTCTGGCATGTTTTGGCCCACTGACATTTGCAGAAAGTTCACGATAAGAGTGTTCTTGGCCTGTTGATCTGATCTGATCTCTCACTCTGAGACAGCTCAGCATGTCGCTCTACATCTAACATATTAAATCACTGCTGTCGATTACAGCTGCTTTTCCATTAAGAGGTTGCTCATTTAAGACTTGGAGCTCCACGTGTGCAGGATGTGACTGTGTTTCCTTCACTCTTTCATTTCTTCCTCCTTCAAGAAGCAACAAAGTCCCTGGAAATATATTCTGCCAAACTGACTTTATGACTGAAAAGCTTCTAACTAGTTTGTGTTACCTGTGATCGATGCTCCTTAATCACTCATCATTCAGTGATGCTGCTGCTGCAGCTCTTAAACAACCCAAAGCCTCCAAACCCACGTGATGCATCTTGTGTGTTTCACAGGTGTGACACTGGTTGAACATTACAGCTGAAGGTCACCATGAGCTCACTGCTGCTGTGGACTGAGTGTTTTCTCCTCTTCTGCAGATTAACTAACTATGGTGACGCTTTATTTCCTCTGTCCAGCAGTTACACACAGAAACCCTTCAAACATGCTTCACAGCACAGTGACGTAGCTGTGAGCAGCCATGGGGGCGGTTTAGTGTTAATGAATGTACAGAAATGTTAGCAGCTGTTTATCTGTGTATTTATACACCAGCCTCCTCTGACAGTGTGGAGTCCATCAAATGCAGTAATAAACACTTATATCTGCTTACAGCCCCATTAAAGTGAGTAATAACCTTTTATTAAACTCACTGAGTAGGAGGCCGGACGGTAAAGTGCTGTTGTAACACCTTTGGTGAAGAGACACTGGCTTCTGCCCACACTGCTGGTTAGAGACACATTAGAGGAACTGATGTTGCATCATGACGAGGTGAGTTCACGCCGTGAATCTGTGAGAAGCTCCACAGAGGTTCAGACCTGTCGGATGTGGCGCTGCTCTCATTACATTATGAGTCTGATGTCCACATTATGTAAGAACAGCCCTCTTACACTGATGAAAAATCGCATCATGTTTTTTTCACTTTGATCTGAGGATTATTTATCGTCAGCACTGAGCACATACAAAACTTATTCAAATCCTGGTTATGCAACATCCCCGTATGTGCACATGTGTGACGCTGCCTTCAGGTTTCTGGGTGAATTTATAGAAACAGTCTCAGATTTAGCAGTCAAGTCCTTTTTTTTAGAGAATTCAAAGTGTGAAGGGGGAGTGAATCCACTCGACACCTCCCTGCTGTGTGTGAATCACATACATGTGGTAAACGTGACGGACCTGCTTTTCTAAAGCTTCAGTCGGCAGCAAGGAAATTCATTTCT